>NC_143398.1:48972894-49247894 GCF_052110815.1 Crocodylus siamensis | reverse complement strand
TTTTTTTTTTGACCACAAAATTCAGCCACACACATTAAAGATACTATAATT
Organism: Crocodylus siamensis; assembly: GCF_052110815.1. Lineage (NCBI taxonomy): Eukaryota > Metazoa > Chordata > Crocodylia > Crocodylidae > Crocodylus > Crocodylus siamensis. The sequence goes on along the minus strand of NC_143398.1, from coordinate 49,247,843 downwards.
ATCTTTGTACTGAAAACAAGTAGATTGGTTAAGTGAGCTGCATCAAATCATCTGGAATAATTTCTAAACTAATCTTTTAAACCTGCTAGATACAATGAATGGAAGTTGTCTCTGGTACACTAAAAGTGAATGTCAGCCACCACTCTTTGAGAAGCAAATAGCATGGCTAACAGCCAGGGTCATGATTCAATAACCACTTATGCTTGAGCAGAGGTATTTGTGGCTTATCTTAGTTTATATCATGCCCAAGAAAGATTTACACGTGACTCAGAATGGCAAACTGAACAGACCCATATACATTGCCATAATATTTGTGGTTTAACGAGTCCTACATTAGTTGCAGAATGTTTATTATGTTTCTATTTCCCACATATTTCTACCATTCCTTCATATCTACTCAGTGTGTTCAAATGATATTCTAATGGTATCTTTAATGGAATCCTCATATAAGTAGAACAAACACAAAGGGTGAATGTACTGATATTACTGAAAAAGAATATGCTTACCTAACAGACAAAAATATGTGGGCTGGTTAATGGATGCTTCTGTATCTGCTGATTATACCTATTTCTGAAGTATCTGTCACCATGGTATGTAAAAGTTGAAAAATGAATGACATAAATTGCAATAAGTATTGCTTTATATACATTTGGATTAACTACCACAGCATGAAGGGGCAGAGGAGTAGAACTTAGAAAAGAGTTGAGACTGTTTTGTAATTGCACTCTGAAGTTTCCTTTTATCTTTCTATTAGATCACTCACTAAGAGATTTTCTTGGTAGTGTCATTGTGCCTTGAACTCCAGGAATATTCTGTTTCATGACATGCGTAGTACCACAACTGAATCAAGGCCATATAGGAAATGGAGGAGTAGCATGAAATGCCCTCAAAGACTTTGATATCATCTGGTGATGAAGAACATATACTGGTTAGAAAAATGATGTCAAAATACCATATTAATTGCATGTTAAGCATTTTGTTGTAACTGCAAAATCTGGGATTGACCATGAAATTAACAACAACAAAACACTTCATAAAAATAAAATGCTGGCCTCCCTAGTGGGAGCCAGCAGCCCTTGCTGCCACGGTGGCTTCCTGCTTGAGAGAGGAAGATGCCAGCTAATGAGGAATCACAAAGAGCAGCAGAAAAGATGGCCACCGCCCTCTTGTCCCTTCCCACTTGTCCCTTCCCACTTGGGGCCTCTCTGCCAATCAGCACTGAGGGGCAGGATCGCCAGAGCACACCTGTGAAATGTCTGTGGAATTTGCTCTTTATGCCACAACTTGCCTGCGAAAATAGGTAAGTCTAATCACAGTTTAAGTAGACCCCAAATTATGAGGTATAAAAAAAGCTCAGAGTCTGGTTTAGCTACTTTTGTAGCTGTCTTTCCCTTGTATCCCTTTCCAGCGAAACAGAGACAATAGACAAGTAGTGGTAAAAATCCCTATTCATGTGCAACCATTTTAGCATGGTAGACAGTATAGAATTAAGAACACACATAGGACTTCAAAGGACCTCCTGGGTCATTGAATCTAGCCCCCTGCTACAATATACATCATGTCACAGTCTCTTTCATTTATCAGGTTCTGTCTTAAAATTAGATAGGTCATTTGCACACATTACACAAAGTGGGAAACTGTTCCAGAACCTCACTCCTCTGATGGTAAGAAATCTGTTAATTTCTGGCCTGAATTTATCATGGCTACTTTATGCCCTTTTACTCCTGGGCCGACGTTGTTTTTCAAGTTAAAAGAATTTTACCTGCTGATGTACTTCTAGACAGTAGCCACCTCTCTTCACAGCCTTTGTTTCTGAAGCCAGCCAAGGTGAGTTCTTTTAGTCTTCTTTCATTGATAACCACATGTGCTTTCCTGATCTTATGCTAGCCACCAAGATGTGATGGTCTCTGCAAATTCAATTAATAAACAGCCTTTAGCAGCAAGAAGTAGGTAGCCATCTTAGTCTGAAGTAAGGCAGAAGGCAGGGCAGGGTGTAGTCATACATTCATTTCCAACAGTTACAAATCACTGGAATGCTATGATCTATTAAAGTTGGTACATAGTAATGTTAATATGTTAGATAATCCTTGCCTCAAAGGGCAAGTGCCACGATGGCACTTAACATAGTCTAAACTTGCTCAAATGTGCATTTGCTCACATTTTAACTGCTCTTAGTAAGTGTTAAGTTGAATGTGTGGCACCACCCTTAGACACAAACTCGCATTAAAAATAAGTGCTCTCCCTTCTGATACACATTATAATAGAGTTAGTGATACATTACCTTATGTACTATGGAACTGTGATCGATGTAATGCCCCATTTGATCCCTTTGCACATGTAGCTGCAGGGATGTTAACAAGAGTCCATTCAAATCACTGGTCATTGTATAGCTTCATAAAACTATTAAATAGGTTTCTTCAAGGAAAACTTACAAGATGAGAAGGGCAGCCAGGTTTTAATGTTTTCTGAAACAGCTGATAGTGTCCTTCTAAGGGTGCACTATTGCTCCTTTGAGGGGTGCAATGTAACTGTTCTCTTTAAGCCTCCATAGATAGGTTATTTTCTATGCACTTTTCATAGATGCTATTTCAGGTAATGTTATGGATCCTGAACTAGCCACTTGTACAGTAGAAGAGACTGATGTTGCTGTTTCACATTTCACAACAGATTGTTTCATTCCCAGATGTGCTATTAAGTATATGGAAAGTAGGTGGGGATAAAATTACATGATCTTCTGGGACACATAAACGGACTTTCATTTCTGCTTCTAATACATACTGTTATCTATACTCTTTTTTATTAACTTTCCCTCATGAAGGCAGTGTTTTCAATGTCCAAACTCATTCTTTTTTCCCCTGGCAAGATACTGTAGGTTAGAATAATGTAAATAATATAGCACCTGTGCCTTCTGTGTCTTTGTGTGCATGTGCACAAAAGAGCTGGGGAACTTTTAACATTTTACTTGCTGGGAAAAGAAGATATGAGTCTATTAAAATATATGTGAATGGAATTTGTGGAATTGTTTCAACTGTCCTCCTGAAAAAAATAAAAAGTGTTAACAGTTCCTATGTCTCGAAACCCATTTTCAACATGAAAGTTTTCATTACCTTGATTCAAAATGATGTATTGGTTAGAGATGTACTGAAATGTACTTTAAAAATGAAAAAAAAATATGAAACCCTTAGGAATGAATAAAATCTTTGATTACAGGTTGATCTGAATTTTTTTTATGGTGTTTTTTTTTTGGTTTAATTGACAGAAATTAAAAACAAATTGTTCACACAATTCTCTATATATTCTAGAATAATAATAAAAAAAAAAAATCCAAGACTGCTGACTTATAATTTACCAATTTGTCATACTAATTGCTACTTAGTGTACAGCCCCAAACTAGTTTAGATTGAAGTTATCTGGACTTTTTCCAGGGTAATCTGGGAGTACTCTGGTATTTGTGTATGTGTGGCTGCATCTACATGAGATGCTGACTGCTCAGTAGCTCATTACTACTGCACAGTAGCATCATGTGGCAGGAAACATGATGTGATGCTACTGCACAGTAGTAATGAGCTACTGTACAGTCAGCGTCATGAAAAAGCCATTTGGTGACACTACTGCATAGTAACTCCAGTTACTCCACAGCACTTTTTTATGCAAGTATTTGCTTATACAAGCACTAAATAACTGCACAGTAATGACTGCACAGTCCGCATCTCGTGTAGAAGCGGCCACTGTGTCTGTTTCTGTTCCTAATTTTATTTCTCTTGTCTATGGAACATACTGATTAAGATGTTTTCTTCTGACTTTGAACCACTCTCAGATTCTCATCCCTTTCCTACTCTGCAACAAAGTTGAGGACTTCATTAGAATGGATTTAGGTAAAACTGATATTATAAATCTTACTTCTTTTAAATACAACACCCATTGAAGTTCTTCCCGTTGTAACAGGGCTTGAGTTCTTCCCAGTTTGTTTAATAATGGTAGGGGATTAAAGAGAAAGAACTGACCTTTGGTATAGCTCAATAGTATGACTCCTTTCCTCAGGTTTGTAGCCAGCATTGATGCTCTGTTGATTTTCAGAATTTATTTTTATAATGGAAGTAACAGTATGATATTAAGACCCAGTACCTGCACCTGAAGTGATAGCTTTCCTCAGGGAACGAAATTTCGTTGAGGAACCAGAGGACTTTCCAGATTCTACTGAACTGGAAAAGGAGTGGCATTGGCCACTTACTGTAACAACATATATGTGCACACTCAAGCAAAGAACCTGAGTGTGATGAACTTGAAATCAAAGACTTGTAAGGTTTACTCTGATAAACCAGTTTGTTGACTATATTTGGCCAAGTTGTTTGATGTGATTAACAATGAAATGAACTATGTGATATACAGCCTACCATAAAGGCATGTGTTATATCTCCTTCTAGTAGCTAGTCCCTTAGATGATGATAATCTATTGCTAAAGGACCAGCTAAAGGACACATTCTTTTAATTTAGTCAGCGGACGCCTGTGTCTTAATACTGTAGGTTCTAGGTTTAAACAATACCAGTGACTCATGCCCGGGATCATTGTTTACGTAAGTAGGTAAATACAGTGATGTATAATACCTGAAGATCTCCTTCCACTTTTCTAAAACATCATATTCTGATTCCTCTTCATTTACATTCAGGAGACATGCACTTTTATTGCTACTATTAATGATTTGTATTACTCTGCATTACTGTAGCCTTTAGGAATCCTAGTTTTAGACTAGGACCCAAAAGACTACTCCATCCAAAAGAGTTTACATTTCAAGTATAAGACAAGAGAAATGGATCCAGGCAGAACTGACAGGAATCATCAAGAAATAGTAAGACAACATTGGTCAGACTTAGAGGCATCTTGGCAAAGAAAAGTGATTTAAAGAACATTGTTTGCAAGCCTTATAATGTGTCAGTGCACATAAATTATAAGCTATTAATATATTATATGGTACAGATAATGGCATGGATTCACATGGAGCTGCCACTTTTATGAAACCTGTAGGAATGCAAAAGAAATAGCTGCTGTTTATGCTCATATGACTAAATAACTTCCTATAACAAAATCTCTTCTCTTTGAGCTGCAAAGATATGTTACTTTGCTGTCACCACACCTTGTGATGTGGCAGTGAAATTAAATATGTGCTCAGCATGCCTAGTATGCCAAAATACAGAACTTGCAAAAAGCAACAAACCCATTTTTCTCTTTGTTCTTTTATTCCCTCTCTCCTTTATGTTAAGTGTATGTGACTTTGTTTCCTTGTAAAGCAATGAAAATTAGATCCGTGTATCTAGGCTCATTACTAACCTTTCAAATCAACTCTAGTCAAAAATCTTTTTCTCTTCCATTTTTGTTTTTTTGGTTTTAATACATACAGGCAATTTGTGAAATGATTACATAAAGATTTGACTCTAGAAAAAATACATTGAGTATGTGTGTGCATACATACATATGTATACACATACACATGTATATGTATATCACCATACATCTTGACACTCTCTCTCATATAAATATATATATAAAAATATGGTCATTATATAGATATATAAATAAAATCTTGACCAGTGCTCTGCTTTAGGCTATAGACTGCATACAGAAAAACAAACAAACTAGAAAAGCCTATCAGTTCCATTAGTTTGAGAGGTTGTGAGTTAGCAAATAATACAAACAACCATAAATGTGGGCTGCCCTCTAAGCCTCAGTATCCAAATATTTTCAACCCATTTGGACCATATCCAGCTAAAACCAAACAATTTTTATGTAGTTGCAGACTTGAGAGCCTATTGAAAACTCATTATCTTCAAATAGGATTACACTCAGTTAATATGAGAACATGCACATTACAATATCACATAAAATCAAAAGTTCCAATTTGCTCACTACATGTAAATCCAATTCAAAATATTTCCATAACATATATCCGCTGGATGTTACACTATTTGTATGTCACTCTAGAATGGATTAACTCCATGACAGGCTAGTCTCAGTTTTTCTGCATTTGGTGTTTTTAAACAGTTTATATTTGTTATCATATCAAAGACAGGCTTGCAGTTTTCAAAAGGAAGAAGAGAACACAGCGCCCAAGGCTCTTCCAGCATTACATTTCTTATTCCATTTTATCTTTCTTGGTTTTGACTAATGTCAGTAACAGCTACTGGTAATAAACTGCTTGTTACAGCTTGCTCTTGCCTTCAAGCACTGGCTTTGATACATTGTCAGCCAATTGGAAGCATTTCCTGATTACATTTCCAAATTGCTTGTTTATTGATCGAAAGTTAATAAAGCAAAAGACAACTTTACGGCTTAAATTAAATGAAAGGTTCCTTTGATGTTCAAATTATCCAATCAACCAACATGCAATGAAATGTAAGCATTTGAAAGTTTTATCTGGAAATAAAAATGTACTAGATAAATGGATTCTAACATAGACAGTGTATCTAAGTGCTAATGAAAAATATCCGTAACTTTAATACATGGAGATTGCATTTATTTTCTGTCAAAAAGTAAAGGGTATTGGATTTTATTATTTTAAAATACCTGAAAACATGGAAGTGCAGATAAAGTATGTCTATTTGAGAAACTATAATTCCTTACTGCAGGTATATTTGGTTAGCTGCAGTAAACAAAATGTTGTAAATTATAATTTTCTCAAGATGCTGCCATTTCCTTGTTAATCTATTTGCAGCTGGTACTGCACTGAAACTACTGTATTTCTATCAACTATTAACGTTCCATTAAAATAAGCAGGATATTGGGGCATACTTGGTAAATTTAGCAGTGCAAGTGATGCACTGAATTTTAAAGTGCCCAGACAGGTGGTTAACATTATATTGTTATTTCAAGAACTTTTACTGACATGATGACCTTAGTATAAACCATCCAGGAATCATTCCAATGCTGAAGGTCGTTGCTAGGTTCAAGAGGTCAATCACTTCCAATACTACAAATTTTCAGGGACAATGGTTTTCAGAATTGTTTAACCACTGTGACACATTCAATGTACTGAATACAAATACCATATACAATAAGGGTGAAGCTACTATAGAAGGTTATGTATCACACTTGATAAACAAGAACGACCCATTCCACATACTATGTCTATTCTATAGCTCAGACTAAAATCAAAGTATTAGCCCCTTGACATGTGCATTTTACCAGAGCAAACTTAAAATATGAACTTTCTAGCAAATGTATAATTACAGCAAAGCTGAACAAATTACATATTCTTGTAATTTCATCCTCTACAAAAGCACAACAGTTGACACAAAGGGAGCAAGACTGGCCAGCAAATAAAAAACATGGTTGCAAGTAATTTAAAAAGAAATATTACTAACAGTACACTTTGAATATGCACCCAAATCAGAGATTAAAAATATGCATCATGAAAAGGTGGTAAATATTGCATGTCATAACACTGCACTTACACTCATGGATTCACCAGTGTAGGTAAGTTATATCTCCTACTACTGTATTCCATTCTCTGCGATTCTCACAGCTCTACTCCTAATTTGAAGGATGATGCAGACAGTAGCTGGAGGCTTCTTCATTATGGCTGAGCCAATGCTTGCTTTCTTTCCAAGTCTACAATATGGAAAATGAACAGCTGTAAGGGGGCAGCACTGCCCTTGGGGGCTCACGCACTGCTCAGAGAAGTAAGGCTGGAAGTCAAGACTCAGACAATAAAGCAGTACTCAATTATACAGAAAAAATATAGACATGGTGAGAATAATGGTAATCTTATGGAGAGAAGCCAAGGAACCTCTTGGTAATTGTGAGGAGGAAAGTGACAGGGCAATGGGTCCTGGGTCACACACACATCAGTAGCCCTTTGAAACTTGGAGCTGTATTGGCAAGTCACAAGGACCAAAAGCAAATATGCTTCTGCATTGCACTAAAACCTGCCCTGAGGAAGGGAACCTAGAACTTGAGCCAGATGGCTGATGAATCTGTACTTCTGACCCTATTAATCTCAGGAGAGTCTCACATTTCCTAAGATCATGTACAACTGGCATCACCCAAACCCTTTTCTCCATTTTTGTAGCAGTTTAATTATTTATTTGTTTTGACAGCTGTCAGTGCAGTGCAGCAGTGAATAGTACAAGTTTATGTAATGATGCATGAGGTCTCTTTATGTCAGGCTTTAAATCTGACAATTTTCAGAAATGAAAATACTAATTGAAATAGATTTGTAACAGCTGGAGCACACTCTGCTGAAAGTGTCATATTGACTACTTTGTCCTTTTGACATGGCCGCACACAACTTTTCTGAAGTTATGGAAAAGAGCTAGGTGTCATAGTCCAACCCAAACTATAAGAACCTTTCAAAGGAGGGGTGCTCAACCTCTGGCCCACAGGCCAGATGTGGCTTGCAAAGCCATGGTATCTGACTGTGGGGCTCCCAATACATCAGGAGAGTTGGCAGCGGGGGAGTGGTGGCCATTAATATGGCCACCCTCCCCCCCACCAAATATCCAAACCCCAAGCTACTCACAGGGGGTTGTTGCTGTGGTATACCCCCTCCTTCCCACCCCCTGTGGCTGGATGGGGCTGGGCCATGCCCCCTTGCCACCCCTGTAGCTGGGGGGTGGCAGCTGGGGACAGGCCACCCCACCTCAGCTTGATCAGGGCCAGGCTACAACTCCCACACTGATGCTGGATTCAGACTGGGCCATGTCACACTCCCTTCCCCTGTGGCTATGTCCCCTTTACCCATGCAGAATTGGGTTGAGGTTGGTGCTGGCTTGCCACCCCCCTAAACAGCCAGGGGCCCTGCCGTGGCCTCCCCAGGTGCTGGATCAGGACCATGGGCTAGATCCAGTCTGTAGAGGGTACTGCCTATGTGGCCTGAGCAAAATGGTTGAGTACTACTGCTTTAATCGGATTACCCTCTGGTTTCAGGACAGTAAGGAAAGTAAGGAAAATTTAACTATATTTCTACTTTTTCTTATTTCTCTATATGTTGAGAAGTAGCTGTACATATAGACAGTTTGAACAATCCATAAGAAAAAGGAACTGATTTGCATTCCATTCCTACCAAATACCAAGTTAAATATCCTTTGTAATCTGTTTGTTCCTAAGCTCTACAGGCCAGTGCTGCCTTACATGGTGCTGCTGGTTACCCAAAGAGGAACTGCAGGCAATGTGGCAAGCCTAACCCTAGTGGGAGGCCATAAACCCCAGCTGTTGGTTAGTTTGCCCGCCCCCCCCGCCTCCCAGCTCTTCCAAGCTGGTGCCCTGTATCTCATCTTCCATGCCTTAATGCAGGAGATGTCTTGAGCCTTAAGGGTTTTCTTTGAGTCATGTGGCTTCCCTTTTTTATACTTATCTGGGACCTGACCTTCTTGTCTGGGGTGTATTTTGCTCTAGCTGCTCCTTGCAGCTGTAGGCCCACTTAGTCTGGCCTTGGCTCTTTGATTGCAGCACCACTACTGGGAATTAGACTTCACAGTAGGGCTTTGGGCCCTCCTGGTTCCCTACCCTTAAAAAGGCTAAATCCTGCACCCCCTTCTCTCACTGCATATAACCCCTCACCCACAAGGGGTAAAACTTGCAGGAAGTTTAAGGCATCTGCAATGCTACTTCCACCTCCCCTGACAGTCACTCCTGGTCCTCCCGACAAACTGAAACAAAAATACAAGCACTTTTTTCCAGCCAAAATTACCGCCTCTCCAGGCACTTACAAACAACCAGCCACTGAACAGTAATCCTTTATCCCTTCTGGGGTCTGCAGGGAAAAAGGAAAAAGATATAAAAGAACCTCCTCTTGGCCCTTACTCACCAGGGCTCCCCTTTTTGCTTCCAGGCCTCATTGCAGCCCACCTGGGGGATCCTTCCCCATCCTGGTCAGGGATAGATTGCTCCTTTAGGCTGAAGGCCTCTTGAGCCCTGCTTCTCCCAATCAACCTGGCTTATTAGCTGGTCTAAGCAAAATGGCTACCTGATAGTTGCCTTTGCTTTGGATATAGAAATGCTTCTCTTAAAGAGCTTTCACTGTTTCTGCTGACTTCATAACCCTCCCCCAGTAACAGGATGAAAGTTCCTTGTTACAGCAGCAGCAGATTGGCCCTGCTTCCACTACTGGCAACAATATTGGCATCAACAGCAGATTTAAGAGAACAGGGAAACTCCTCACTACCCTCAACTGAAATAATGTGGGGAGAAACGATCTCTTCATTCCCTTCCTTGGAATAGCTATCCTCTCTCAGAACTTGTGGAGGTTGGGTGAGGTCCCAGGTAATCAGGAAAAGGCAAATATAGTGCCCATATTTAGGAAAGAAAAGAAGGAGCACCCAAGGAATTACAGCCCAGTCAGTCTATCCTCAATATATGGAATGTTCATGGACCAGGCCCTCAGATTCTCTTCTGAAGCCCCTAGAGAACAAGATGTTCAGAAACAGCCAGCAAAATTCGTCAGGAGCAAGTAATGCCTGAGTAACCTGATTTCCTTCTCTAATAACATAATGGGATGATCTGTGGATGGGAGGAGAGCAGTGGATATATATACCTTAATTTTGCAAGGCCCCTCACACTGTCTCCCACAACATTCTCATTAACAGTCTAAGGAAATACAGACTAGACAAAAGTACCAAAAGCAGGATATGTAACTGGTTGGGTCACTGTGTTCAACAAGTAGTCATCAATGACTCAACTTCTAGCTGGGAGATGTTATCAAGTGGGGTTTCCCAAGGGTCTCTCCTTGGTTTAGTATTGTTCAACATTTTCATTAATGACTTGGATGGTGGGTTTGCATGTGTGCTTAGCAAATTTGTGGATGACACTGAGTTGGGTGGAGTTGCAAATGTTTTGGAGGGTAGGACTAGGATCCAGAATGGCCTGGAAAAACAGGAAAAATATTTCATAATCAATTGGATGGGATTCAACAAGGACAAGTGCAAAGCCCTGCACTTGAGGTGGAATAATTGCAGGGAAAAATGCAGACCAGGGAATGACTGGCTAGGCTTCAGTATGGCAGAGAATGCCCTGGTTTTACAGTAGATTGTAAGCTGAATATGAGCCAACAGTGTGCTCTTGTTCCAAAAGAAGCCAACAGCATGTATTAACAAGAGTGTCATTAGCAAATCAAGGGGAAGTGATTCTTATATTCTATTCAGCACTGGTGAGGCCTCATGGCACTGTTCCCAGTTGTGGGCCCTGCATTTCTAGAAGGATGTAGACAGTTTGGAGAGAGTCCAGGAGAGTGACAAAAAATATTAAGGGCCTGAGAAGCAAGACGTTTGAGGAAAGGTTGAAAGAACTGGGGTTATTTATTCTGAGAAGAGATGATTGAAGGGGGGATTTGATAAAAGTGTTCAGATACCTGAAGGGTGATTACAGAGAAGAAGGAGATGGGCTTTTTTCTGTGGTTGTAATGGACAACACTAGGAGCAATGGCCTCAGCTGCAACTGAGGAACTTTAGGTTGGAGATGAGGAAGAACTTTCTGACTATGAGGGTGGTCAAGCATTTGGAACAAGCTACCTGGAGAAGCTGCAGAATTTCCATACTTGGACTTTTTTTTAAGAGCAGGTTGGGCAGATACTTAGTTGGAATTCAAGTCAGAGAGGATTCTGCTTTGAACAGGCTGCTGGACTAGATGACCGTGTGATGTGCTTTCCAGTCCTGCTTCCCTATGATCCCAAAGTTAGGGTCTACTGAACTCAAGAAGATGGCTGGTCGATTTCATGGGCAGATCCTGGGGCCAGCTGCCATTTTCACAGGCTGAGCATGGCAGGGGTCTCTCATGCCTCTGATTGGCTGAGGGGCCCCAGCAGTCCCACCCCTCCCTGCAGATTTTCATATGACCCAAAACCATGGTTTAATTGCCCTGATTAAACCCAGGAAAGCCATTAATTCACACATCATTAATGGGCTTAATCAGGGCAATTAAGCCATGGTTTAGGACCATCCACGAGTAGATAGACTGCAGGCAGCTGCACCAGGGTCCCAGGCTGGTTGTGGCAGGCAATCAGGATGCTGCAAGCAGCTGCACCGGGGTCCATAGAAACCTGGCCTGGCTCGTTGCATGCATACACCTGCTGCCAGGTGTGAGCCTTCTCTGCCTCCACCCCTTGCTCCAAGACTGCAGGGCTTCAACCCATTTTCTCCGTATGCCAGTAAGTTTTTTTTCTTTTTTTGTAGCAAGTCCACCAAAATTGCACGAAATCACCATTTTTCACAGAGCCCTCCTGATTTTGTGTTTTCTGCGAACATTGTGCAATCATGAATTTGGTAGCTCTGTATCCATAGTTGGACCATAGGGTAAATTACAGCACTGCCATCTCCAGCAGTTCAAAGCTCTTAAATCAGGGCCTGAAATCACAAGTTAAGAATAATGAGGGTTTAAGTAATATTATTTGAACCTTTAGGTTTTTCCTTATTATTATTCTTCATAATAATTATAATGGCCAAAAACTTATTTGTTTCTGTATCTACCATAATGCATGGTACCTTCCCATAATGTAACTCCTGGAACTTGAGTTGTAAGAAAAATATACAAATATCACAAGGCTCATGAGAAAATGGAAAGAGCTGATAACAGTGCAAATGACACAATATCTTTTGAATATTTCTTCTAGGTATCATTTTTGTCTGTGGAATATGAGTTCAGATACTACTGATACCAAAATCTGCCCAGTAAAAATTCTAGGGCAATGCCATCAAGGCCAAAGCTCCATTTGGAAAACTGAGCTTGATTTGGGCCCACAGCTATTTATTGTATCATCTTGAGGACTGAATTAATTTTTCCTTTGTAAGAGTCAAAATATGTCAGAAAACTGCTCATAAAAATTAAAATGCAGTTTGCAGATGGGAGTGGTTTTTTTTGTTCTGCCTTCTTTCAAGCAATGGTTTAAATCACTCCCTTCAATAGCTCTTTCTCACGTCAAAAATCTGTATTAATTGATTTACTGCATATGTGCATAAGCCACTTTTAGTTAATTGAGCCCTAAGCATCCATATTATTTTTTATAAAATGTAAATATCCCCTGTGGCCATTTAACTACCAAATGTTATTATTGTTAATAACTTCACAGTGGCAGATTTGCAATTAACAAAGACATATAGGACTTTCTTCATAAAACTATAGACATAATTTGCATATTGTCAGCACCAAGTTCCCCTTACTTGGTCATTCTGTGCTATACAATCCATAAATATGCAGTGGTGTGAATCTTGACCCATTAATTTACTGTCCTCATTCAGTTTCAGGCTAGTTTACCAAAGCACTTCAGAAGTACTTTTTAAAACAATAACATGGAAGTGGAGGAAATATTTAATAATTTCCTTACTATTTATAAATAAAGTGGGTCACTGATCTCTCCTTTGTAACTGGTCAGAGGAAATTATTTATGAGCCTTTGTATTTTGCACATATAATGGTTTGATTATTGTTGCAAATACTTTTTGAGGTGGTGTTACATCTTGATAACATTACAACTGTTCAAAGCCAGAAACTGATAACTTTTTTCCCCCCAACAATAAAATTCCGTTTTCTGGCAAATTATTTCCCTCTTAGCCACAGATCAAATGTGTATTAGATTTAATGGTGTAGTGAGATTTAATTCTAAAACAAGTGCAATACCAGAGGCAATTTGAATCTCAGGCTATTAACTGGATCCCAATTTTGTTGAATTTTAGTGAGAGTAAACTTCTGAGTAGCCAACAGATGACAGAAGCTGATTTTTGAAACATTAACCTTTCCCCTTCCACAGAGCAGATGTGCATGCGGTTATGACTTTAGGGTACTTACAAGGACACTGTTGTCATTAGAAGGTTGAGGGGGCACAGTACAGCATACTATGCATGCATAAAACCACTGGCTTGTCCTTTTGTTTGATCTTCATTGGCTGGAAAAGTTACATCACTCAGAGAGTTCACATAATTGTGAATTTTATCCATCAGGGATTTTCATTTGCATGTAGATATTTCTTTTAAAGGCCTGCCATCTCCTGAAAGGCTGCAGCCATGCTGGCATGCATCCTGTAAAATAATACAATTCATACTTCCCCCCCCCACTCCTCTCTTTTTCTTATCCTGTACCTAAGAATGTGAAAAAATCTTATGTTAAAGGCAGGACTTCATTATTTCTCCTGTACTTTCTACCTATTTAAGCACTATGCAGTACCAGGCAAAGCATTTTTCTTGTATCATTTGTCATATAATCACAAAAGAAACATTTAGGCATTTCAGAATATTGAAAGAGTCTTAAGCTCTCTAATAAATTCACCCTTTGCACTGAGAAAATGTTTCACAATGAAATAATAAAATGGGATTTCAGCTAGAAAAAAAATGAGATAAACTAGCCTAGCAAATAAGTAAAAATTATACACATAGGCAACCCACTGATCAAATATTTCTTAGGGCTATCATGAATCTATCAAGGATACTGAGCCAGTTAGATAAAGAAATTACTGAAGAGTGATTTACTATGTTGTTTAAGAGTCATGTTATAAAGATTGTTTTGCTCACAGCAATATGCTGGGTCTTTCCTTTTTTTTTTCCTTAGTGATTAGTTAAAAGCTATGGTAGAACTTTGCATGTGTACTGGAAGCTGAAACCTTAGTGATTTATTTATGTTATTCGATACACTTACCTTAAAACCACCAACAGAAAATATTAATCATGCCAAAAGAAGCTTAAGCTTTACAAATAGTTCTTCTGTCAAGTGTCAACATCAGTGCTGGATGGTGGTTGGAGGAGAACTGGGCTAACATTCCATTTGGAAAAAATGTCAGCCCTTTCTCAAGTCACTATCATTTCAATGGAGGGCTTTCATTATGTCTAGTCTATCCACTGCTTCTTTGAAATTGACTGATTAATATACAAAATATCACTCCTTTGTAATGAGGTAAGCATTTGGATTAGTTAAAATTTGTTTCACTTTAAGGTACATGTGGATTTTTTTACTCCTTTTGAGAAAAAAGTGAACATTGGCACGTCCTGCTAATCATTTCCAAGTTGTTATCTTGCACTAATAATTTACTGCTTATGAACAAAGTTATATTTTGGGTGTTTACTCCCACAGCAGGATATGGAACACATACCCATCACCTAGTGCGAAGTGGTGACCTAAGCAGGGTGCGGGGCCTAGGGTAAATTAGCCTGTGTGGGGCCCCGTCCCTGGATGCAAGGAAGGTGGCAGTGGAATCGGTGGGTGGGGGGCAGGGGATACCAAGCAGCCAGACATGAAGCCAGCAGCAGTGTGGAGTCATCACGGCCACTCCACCCGGCTCCTTGGGTCCCCCCCCAAAGCAAGGGGCCTGGGGTGGTCACCCTGATTCGCCCCCACCAGGGATGGCCCTGCCTACTGGTCCCTCATAATACTATTGGGTGTGATCAAGTAGGAACAAAATACATCTTCAGGAGACCCAGCATGAGTTAATGGCTTACTCTCCTAACTCAGTGGGGGTAGTGATAGGATCTTCTTTGAGTCTTTTATACTTCTACTCATTACGTCAGTGTTATTCAAAAAACACATAATAGTGATGATGGTAAAAGTGCTGACTGATATGGGATTAATTTATACTGGAACTATTCACTGGGTTTAGGAGAAGACAATGGTTCTGGAAATCACCATGTGCCTCCCTTCCCACCTCTTATCCGCCTCTGGCTTCCACAGATTTGGGGATGTAAAATAGCTTTCCTCAAACCAGAATCCCACCAATTTGCCTTTCTGCATATACATTGTTTATTCTTTGGTTCTTTACCCTTCCTGAAAGAAGCAGAGGGGACACTTTGGCCCTAACTAGAATCTATGATTTAAGAAGAGCTTCTGAAGAGAACAGGGTACTTTTCATAGTTACTTCCATGTATAATTTCTTTCACTTGTATGTTCTATCAAGCAAAAGGACAAGTGGGAATTCTCCTTTATATGGAAAGCAGAGTT
Organism: Crocodylus siamensis; assembly: GCF_052110815.1. NCBI lineage: Eukaryota > Metazoa > Chordata > Crocodylia > Crocodylidae > Crocodylus > Crocodylus siamensis. The sequence continues at coordinate 49,231,940 of NC_143398.1, read as the reverse complement.
TATTTTTTTCTCTTTCTTATTTCAGAACCTTACAGTATTCCTGGGTTTTGTAAACTAATTCTTCACTGACTTCCTGAAATGAAAGAGAATCTAAAAGTGGCTGTTTGTTTTTAATCATTTTTATTTCCTTTCTTAGCACTGATGAGGACTCTGCTTTTTGAGACTAAGTCTAAAAGTTCCACACAAACCAGAAATTTAAAAAAGGAAATAATTAAAGTTTGAACTTGTTCATCAGTGAGTTTAATTCACAAATAAATAACAAATATTGTTTCCTGTAGTGCTCCCATTGGATTTAAAACAATGGATTAACAAAGCATAGTGATTTTTTGTAAAGCTTTTTATGAGAGAAGTTCCTCTCCGTTGGGCTTGCTTTGTACAATAGTCATTTTAACAGTCATGGTTTTCCCCCTCACATTCTTAAGAAACATTTAGTGACATGGTTAATCCTAACTGTAGGGCCACTTTTTTTAGACTTCACTCTGGCTCAGGCTTTTAGTTTCAAATATGATGGAACACAAAAAGCAACTTTCACACTTACCTATGGTTGCAGCTTTTCTCAAATGAGCATGCTCAACACTGACAAAAATATAGGGTGGGCTTTCAGAAGCTAACTGTCACCAGCATTGCATCAAAAAAACCCAAGTGGCAAACACACATAGTTTAAGCCCTGGACTGCCTGCATTCTAATAACAGACATTTCCAGGCTCTGGATTATGATGGATGTACCCAGCAGGGATAAATTACTTCTCTCCACAGCATGACTGTGCCTAGGAGACACATGATCTGCCTTGTGTACTTTTATCTTTCAGTATACTTCACAGAAGCAGAGCAGTGCAAACACATAAATGGTCTTGTTTGTCTGACACACATAAAAGCATGCACACCACTACCCTGTTCTTTGCAGTTGAGGGCTATAGCCATTGAACTGAATTCCCATGTTTTCAGATAAGTGCACAACTTATTTCACTGATGCTGTTAAGTTCACTCTACTGTGCTTTAGTTATTCTCCTGAGGCCACTTTCTAACATGGTTCTGCCTGACAGTTAATGGATGATGTCCACTTCTGCTATATGGGTTTGACAACACAGGCCCTTATCCTGAAGATGCATAGAGAAACTACAGTTTACAAATATGTGACTTGTTCAGGCATGAGTGAGGGAGAATAGTTTATGGTATTGCAAAGGAATACACTTAGGTTATTTATTTCCTTGAAGATGTAATGTATAGCCAGAGGTGCCTACTGTATGCCCCAGCTGCCTGTTTAGCAGGAGGGGTAAAATAAAACTAAGAAAGTAGATATTCTGGCTGAGCAAAAGGGAAAAAAAGAGACCTGACAATGAGACCTATTAAATATTACTTGTAACATTTACATCTAGAAAGGAAATAACACTAGAAGATGGAAAAGGGAATAATCCTGCATTATTGGGAAGAAGGAATGGTTGAGCTAATAGGCTTCCTCCATCTCTGAATGATACAATTCTGTGACTGTGTTCTGAATGATTGTAAGGAGGTTCTTGGTTCTTCAAAGCTAGAACCCAGCAGCAGGTGGTCAGCAGATAATAGTGTGCTTGACTGGGAAGCTGTAAACTAGGTAGAACTGATACCAGTTAACAAAGGTGGAGCCACAAAGATTATTAAGAACTCTAGGGCAGGAGTGCAAGAGGATGGGAGGGCATGTTTCTGTGTTATGTAGAAGTACAGAGCTGATATTGCCTGTCAACGGGCCTTTAAAGAGGACAGAGGATTTTAGTTGTTTGTTCTGTGTATTGTGATTTGGTTGATTTGTTTAATATAGTTGTGAAACTTTTTCTGAAAGGAATAAAACTGGTTTGAAAACCTGGAGCTAAAGCTAACTACCTTGTCTCAGGAAGCAGGGTGACTTGCTTACAATGATACATTGGTCTAAGGGCCTTTTTGCCTGGGACACTTAGTACACGTTAAATCAGTGTGGTATTAGTTAGAAAGTGTGCTGAGGTATCTCATGTTAACGTTTACTATGATCTCTAATGTGCACAGCTCTCTTATTGTTGTTCCCAGCCCTGGCATCACACTGGAGTTTGTCAGTCCCAACCCTGGGACCCTCCAGGGTTATAGGCACCTGGCTTTCAACTTGATCCTGGAAGCCCTTGACAAGTGAAAGAGCCTTCTGATATGTGGCTTTCTTTGTCTCACCTGGAGGTTTGGTATAGCACAGGGGTCCCTTTCTGATGTCACAGCTGTGTGAGGATCACAGATTGTTTCCGTTATCTCTGTGGAACAGCCCATTGATAGCTGAACACATGTTACTGAATACTGTCTGGAGAGAACTCTCATGCAAAAAATCATGACTTTGCTATGATATGAGTGCACTAAGTACATATTTTACTGTTTGACCTCATGCTCACTTGCATTTTGAGTACATTTGACACAAGCTAAATGTAACGTGTGACATGGCCCTATGACTACAATCATGAAACACACATTAAGAAAAAACATTTTTTTTATATTCCTTAATGGAATGACAAATTGATAACTCAGTCTTTATTTTACAATGCCAATGCATTTACTTCTATGAATACACCATTTCCAAATAATTTTATAATATAAAACATCAAGCTTTAGGGTATAAGCCAAGCTGTTTCTGACAGTTTAAGAAGAAACTTTTTCTTGTGAGCTAATTTTGCCACAGTTGTTTTCTTATGAGATTCCTTTCACTTTCCTTTAAAGCAACTGGTACACACCTGGCATTAGGTTGTGGGAAGAGGAAAATAAGGTAAATCATATACTACATTTGATAAAGGAATAGTTAGAGGTAGGAGGATGTGTAATAAGGATAAAGGAAATATTAATGACACTGAGAGCAGTCATTGGTGGTGGCAATTCCTCATGGTTGAGGATGATCACTCCCACAGGTCAAGTAAAGGGTTGTAGGTGATGGCCAAGAAGGTCAATCCTAGAGCCACAGATTCTTTTGCAGATGCCACAGGTGGTGGTTAAACAGAGGATCAACCTGCAGGTTTCTCTGTCTTCTTTCCTTTACTTGCATTTCTGTTGTTTTTCTGCCCCCAGGATGAGACAGTTTTCCTCAAGGTAAGCTGTACCTTCTCTCACAGGGTGTCACCATGTAGCCCTGTCCTGGTTTAGTTACTCTCAATTTGTGACGTCAATGCCACACTTCTTAATATTCACTTTGAGGGTGTCCTTGAAGTGTTTTCTCTGGCCTCCATGGGTTCCTTGTCCTTTGAGTTGGGAGTATAGTAGTTGTTTTGGTAAATGTACATCAGGCATACGCATACAATGCCCTGTCCATTGCACCTGATGTTGAATAATTAATGCTTCTATGCTGGTGGTGTTAGTATTGGTAAGGACACTGGCATGTGTGCATTGATCCTCCCACTTTATGCCAAGGATCTTCCAGAGGTAGTGCTGGTGAAGGCACTGCAGGCTTTTCAAGTGGTCCCTGTAGGTCACCTAAATTTCACAGCTGTGGAGAAGAGTCGGGGTTACCTCAGCCTTATATAATAGGAACTTTGTTTGAGGCCTGATATTATGATCATTGAACAACAATGATAGTCTTCCAAATGTAGAACTGGCACATTGAATCCTATACTGGATTTCCTTATTGATGCTGGCCTTCTCTGAAAGATGGCTGCTGAGGTATGCAAAGTATTCAAAGTTCTCTAGCTTCTGTATGTCAACAAGGATCATTGCTTGGGGAGTTAGCTGGCCCAGAGAAGGCTGGTGAAGCACCTTTGTTTTTCCAGTGTTAAGGGTCAGTCCCAGGCACTAGTATGCTTGACAGAAGCAGTTAAGAGTTGTTTGTAGGACCTCCTCAGTAAGTGCAATGACAGCACAATCATTAGCATACTTAGGTTCCACAGTCAAGGCTGGGGTAACTTTGGTTTGGGCATAGAGGTGGGAAAGTTTGAAAAGGTTCCTGTCTATCCTGTACTCGATGCTGATGCTATGTGGCAGATATTCATGGATGAGAATCTCAATGACAGCAAGGAAGTTGGAAAACAGAATGGGTGTGATCATGCAGTCCTGTTTGAAAGGCAAAGGGCTCCATAGTGGAGCCACTGCATAAGATGGAGGCAGTCATCTAGTCATAAAGGAGTGTTAGGTTGGTATTAAATTTCTCTGGGCAGCCAAACTTCAGTAAGATCTTCCATAGAGCCTCATGGTTGACCGAGTCAAGGGCTTTGGTCAAATTGATACGGCCATATATAGTTCCTGGTGGTGTTCTTATAATTTTTCCTGGATCCGTTGTGCTGAGTCACAAAAATCATGTCCATGGTGCCTTTTGATATTCTAAAGCCACACTGAGACTTGGGAAGGATTTTCTCAGCAAGAGGGAGCAGTCGGTTCAGTAGAATTCAGGTGAGGATCTTCCCAGCGATGGAGAAGAGGGTGATACCTCAATAATTTCCACAGTCAGACTGCACCCGTCAGGCTTCGATCATCTGGTCATGTGCCGCCTAGCTTTGGATGTATATGGCTGTCCGTCGCTCCACCCCTGTGGTCTTGCTGAATGGAAACCCCTCCCCGGGGTAGTCTCTTCCCCAATCTCATCTGCCATGACTTTGTTTATTCTTTCAGTGGTGGGGTTCGACTACTGGAGCTCGCACACTTTGGGGCCTCTAGGTGGCAGTCTTCTGTGAGGCTCCAATCGCCCCTATACCTAGCCCTGAAACTCAGCCTCGATGGGTTGCTGATGTCTCTCTCAGCCTGACCCCTGCTTGTTGGTATTCTGGGCTCTCCCGTGGACACGTATTAGGCCTAACCCAATTCCCCAAATCTGAGTTGTACCTTATGGGTCTGCACAGTCATCTCGATTCCCTCTACAACAAAACCCTTCTTTTGATTGAGCCAACACTAGGGCTTTATGAGACAGACCTCCCAACCCCTCCAAAGGTGGGAAACAGAAAAACACAAAAGAAAGAATAGTATCAATACCAGTGGACTCCTGACTACACCAAATGGGCCAGCCTGGCCTGAGAGTTTCTAACTGGCCCTGTCCTGTGTATGCCTATGCCTGGAGGCTACCACCTTCTCCCTTCCATACTGCGGATCACCTGCGTGTTAGCTGGACCCTTGATGATGTCTCTAGTTCCGCCTACCTTGTGTCCCCCGCCGGGCAGCTCTATGCAGCTGGAGATTGTCTTCTGCAGCCCCTCCTGCTGCTTAGACTCTTCATTCCCCACCTGGGGTCGCTCCTGGAGCCTGGCCGAACCCGCCCGATCCCACCTCGCTCGACGCCTCGAGTTCCGTCACTCTCCCCTCTTCCTCGGGGACAACCCTGGTTGTCACCTTTTTTCTTCTGATGTCTTGGATCCTCTCCCTTGAATCCTCCATCTGAGTGAGGTGTGCCTGCCTCCTCTCTCTCTGGGCCATTGCTGGCATCTTCCTTACAACAGGCTTCAAGGCAGTATTCTGCCTCTTTAACCTCTAATAGGGGTTCTGGGACTACCTTTCCTGCTGATGCGTTTCCCGGTCTCTCCCCTGTTCCTTTGCCCACGACACCTTTTATCCCTCCGTGCTGGCTCCTCCCGTTCCTCTCCACAGCTGGCCGTAGTTTTAAAAAGGTGCAGCTAATGAGCCGCGTGGGTCCCGCTGCCACTTCCGGTTTCGCCGTGGCACCGGCTGCAGGTAAGAGATTCTTCGTCTTTTCCTCTCTCTCTTTGCCTTCCCTGGGACATTCTGGCTCCCAGGGACCTCCCTTGACCCCTTGGGGTCTGTCCCTTGTATCCTCCCTATGACACTTATCTCCCTTTAAAAAAATGATGACAGTATTGACATTCCATAAATCAGCAGGAATTTCCTCAGTGTTTCAGATTTTAAGAAACAGTGTGTGGATCTTGTTGGTCATAGTTTCTTCACCAACTGTGAAGACCTCAGCTGGTATGCCACCAGGGCCAGAGGCCTTGTTTTTCTTCATCTGTCTTATCACCTAGTGTACTTCTTCAGAGGTTGGTGGACAGGCAAGTGCTTCCCTTACTGGATGCTGTGGGAGGGATTTGATAGTTTTGTCAATCACCATCAATTTTCAGTTCAGGAGCTTTTGGTAGTGCTCCTTCTAGCAGTTTTTGATGGACTCGTCTTTGAGAAGTATATATCCCTCAACACAAGTGTTATCATTTTCAATCCTAAGATTGGTGAGTTTCTTACTGAGATATGTTTGGAGGGCTTTGCAGTGTCTAGGGGCTGAAGGCATTTGAAATTGTACTGACTTTGGACTGTTCTGGTTTCCTTTCAATGTTTCAATACAACCCTGATAAACATGACTGATCTCACTAAATAATGATCGTTGAAATGCATGAGATGGATGTCTTTTAGATCATGCGCTCTTACAATGATGTAGTTGAGGAGGTGCCGTTGTTCTGAGAGGGGGTATTGCCATGTTGTTTTGTACCTGTCAGGTTGTCTGAAGATAGTGTCAGTAATGACAAGATCATGTTCTGCACACTTACTGAGTAAAAGGTTGCTGTTGGAATTGGATTTACTAAAAACCTTGCCATTGGTTGTATTCAGGTAGGCAATGCAGTTAGTGAAAATATGTACCTAACTTGTTACCCTGGGAGAGGGAGTTCAGTAAGAAACAATTGATATGTTTTCATACAACAGGACAAGACAGATGAATAATTACCACTGAAAGGATATTAGAAATAAGCAGACAGCCTACATGGAATGGTGAAAGAATTGAGCAGCAAACAAGGCTGTATCTTAGAGGTCAGGAAGAGTGGGCCTAAAGGTAAACTATGACAGAAGTAGGGTAAGTTCAAACTTACACAATATATTAAAACAAACAACAAAAGATTCTTCAGCTGTATACCACACTCAGCTTTTTTTCAACAATTGGCAATCAAATATTGGGGTGCATGTCTTAAACATGGAAACTGATTCTAACAAGAAAAGGAGTATTTATCTCTTCTTTTTGCTTCCCAAATCAAGGTGTGTTTCATATCTGGGGTGTGTGGTGTGAGAATAAATACAGTAAATAAAGAGAAAACAAAAAAGAGAATTTGGGTCCCTGTGTAGTAAGAATGGGCTTGAGAGTACTATGTTTTAGGTATAGCCCAAAACTATATGAATACTATGCTTTAGCTTTCAGTAAGCATAATGATGCTGAGCATGGGGAAACAGGGTAGCTAAGGAAAATAAGGTCATGGAAATGGAAATTACCATATATAAGTTAGAAGCAAGACTCAAAGAGCACAATGCTTTCAAGGCCGGGGAGGAGTGGAGCTGACAATCTCCAGCCTATGAAATTAGAGGTCCAGTGGCAAGGTTTTTAATAAATCCATCAAGGTGAGGGTGTTATTGTATAAAGGATAATAGCAATGTAGTACTTGTATTTAAGGAGGGGGAAAATGATCCAGGCAACAATAGGCCCATTAGACAATAGTGTGCAAGGCTTTACAACAAATTTTGAAGAAAAGAATAATTGTACCAGAATAACCCATAAGCTTTTTGTCATAAGATAACTGATTTCATAAACAAAGGAGATACACTAGATCAATGCAATTTTGACATCAGTAAACTATTTGATATAGTAAGTCTTGGGAATGTATTGGTTAAGTTGGAGTTAGAAATTAGTACAAGAATTTTAAGACGTGTAAAGAACTGACTTTAGGGGAGTTAGCAGGGGTTGCATTGAAAGGAAAAGTATCAGGCTTGAGGGAAGTTACTGTGTTTCTTAGGAGCTGGTCCTGGGGCAGATCTTTAATATTTGCAATGACCTTAGTAGAAAAAGTAGGATATTGTTGATATAAAATTGGGAGGCATTGTCAATACACAGGACTGGGATATCACACAGGAAGAATGGGATTACTGAGTAGGGTTTCATAGTTTCTAGGGTCAGAAAGGACCTAAGCAGATCACCGAGTCTGACCCCCTGCCATGGCAGGAAAGAGTACTGGGGTCAAACGACCCTAGCAAGGTGTACATGTAGCCTCCTCTTAAAGACCCCCAGGGTAGGAGCCAGCACCACTTCTCTTGGAAGTTGGTTCCAGATCCTAGCCGCCCTGGCCGTGAAGTAGCGCTTCCTGATATCTAGCCTGAATCTACCCTCTGCCAGCTTGTGACCATTATTCCTAGTCACTCCTGGTAGTGCTCGGGGGAACAGGGACTTCCACAATGCCTGCCCGTCCCCTCTGACTAGTTTGTAACAGGCCACTAGATGCCCTCTCAACCTTCACTTGTGGAGGCTGAACAGGTTCAGGTCCCTTAACCTCTCCTTGTAGAGGCTGGCCTGCTGCCCTCTGATCATGTGAGTGGCCCTCCTCTGGACCCTCACCATGTTGTTCACATCCCTCTTGAAGTGTGGTACCCAGAACTGGATGCAGTACTCCAGCTGCAGCCTGACCAGTGTCGCATAGAGGGGGAGGATCACCTCTTTGGACCTGCTTGAGATGCATCTGTGAATGCATGAAAAGGTGTGGTTGGCCTTCCTGACTGCATCCCCATACTGCTGGCCCATGTTCATCCTGGCATCAATGATGACTCCAAGATCCTTTTCTGCTTCTGCACTGATGAGAAGGGAGTTCCCCAGCATGTAGGTATGGTGCTGGTTCTTCCTCCCCAGGTGCATCACTTTGCACTTGTCGGTGTTGAATCCCATCCTATTCTCATCTGCCCACCCCTGTAACCTGTCTAGGTCTGATTGCAGCCTATTCCTCACTTCTAGCGTACCCACATCCCCCCACATCTTAGTGTCATCAGCAAATTTGAACAGGATGCTATTTACCCCCTTGTCCAAGTCACTGATGGAGATTTGAACAGTGTGAGCCCAAGGACTGAGCCCTGCAGAACCCTGCTGCTCACATCCCTCCAGGTCAAAAATGACCCTTTCACCACCACTCTCTGGGTGCGACCCTCCAGCCAGTTGGCAACCCATTTGGCTGTGTGTGTGTCGACACCATAGTCCCCCAGTTTGTTAATGAGAATGGGGTGAGAGACAGTGTCGAAGGCCTTCCGAAAGTCCAGGAAGACTATGTCCACTGCCACCCCTGTATCTAAGGATTTGGTGATCTGGTCATAGAAGGCCACCAGGTTGGTCTGTCAGGACCTGCCGATAATGAACCCGTGTTGGTTGCCCCTAAGCATAATCTCCCCTGCTGGCCTCTCATGGACATGTGCCAGAATAATTATCTCAAAAAGCTTGCCCAGGATTGAGGTAAAACTAACTGGCCTATAGTTTACTGAGTCCTTCTTCCTCCACTTTTTGAAGATGGGAACCACATTGGCCCTCTTCCAGTCCTCTGGCTCCACACCAGAGCACCACAAATGCTCGTAAAGCCATGCCAGGGGTCCTGCAATGACCTCAGCCAAGTCCCTCAGTACTCAATGGTGGAGATCATCCAGACCAGCTGATTTGAATACATCCAGTTCCTCCAGAAGTTCCCTAACTAGTTCCTCACTAACCCTTGGCCTAGGTGCAACTCACCTGGGGTCTAAGGTGGACCCAGATGGGGGGTGGCTGTTCCGGTCCCTGCTCAGGAAATGGAAGCAAGGAAATTGTTAAATATGTTAGCCTTGTCATCTGGTGAGATGACCAAGTTTCCTAGCTTGTCTTGCAGGGGCCCCACATTACCCGGCATCTTCTTTTTGCCTGCTACATATTTAAAAAAGGACTTCTTGATGTCCTTGATCTGGGTAGCTAGTCCCAGTTCCATCTCCACCTTGGCCTTCCTGACTGCCCCCCTGCATCCCCGAGCAACTGCAGTATAATCCTCCCTGGTGATGGCCCCTCCCTTCCATTGGGTGTGCAAAATCCCTTTTAGCTAGGTTAGAGGGCTGTTGTAGCCATTGTGGTCCAGGAACTATACCAGAAGGAAAGTTTGTTTTGTTTATATCTATCCATCTATCTATATTTTATTGGACCAACTATATGATTGGGAGAAATATCATAAAAGCTTTCAGGAAGAAAGTACCTTTCCTTCAATCTAGGAAAGAAGCATGTGCAGTCTAAGCCAAATGCCAGAGCTGGTATTTGAGGACTGGAGTACTACAAATGTGATGACCTTTAATGGTATAAAGTTGAAAGACCATGTACATCCATATGTAGACTAGGAACTTCTGCTGTAAACTGAGATCTCATTGGTTGGAAACAATAGAAGAAAAATACATGGATGTCCTGTGTATTAGTTAATCACAGGATGACCTGAGCTGACAATGTGATTCAGGATTAAAAAATAAATGTAATGCTAGAATGTATCAGATGAGATATTTTAAAAAGGGATAGGAAAGTATTAATCTCATTATACAAGGCACTGGTAAAATATCATTTGGAATAGTGGCTGCAATTTGGGTCATGCTTGTTCAAGAAAGACTAATGCAACAAAGAACTGTTTCCAGAAAGAACAGGAGTACAGAACACCTGTCATATAAAAGGTAAAAAATAGCCAGGAATAAATGTACACTGAAAATTAGGAGAACATTTATAAAGTTCAGGAGAGAGAGTCTGGAACAGTCTTCCAATAGACATAGTGAGGCAGCATGATCAGAAAAGGATAATATTAGTGGCTGCCTGCACTTGAACAAGACAAGATTTGCCAACCAGACAGTCCCTTCCAATCATAATGTTCTTAGCTACCATTAAGAAACCAGATATAGGATTATATGGAGAATTGATCTGATTGGGTATGCTAGTTGCTATCTTCTTGTGAAAGTCATTGTCCAAATTTATGTTTTTGCACTAGGGAAGAATAAAAAAGAAGGATAAAGGCAAACTAACAAACGACTTTTCCTAAAACTGTATCATAGTTGATAGTTCCAAAGATTTTTGACGTTACTACCAGAATCATTTTCCATGGGGATTTTGTGTTACCAGATAGAGAGGTTTCATCAAGCATAAGGGCCTGAGGCTGGGACTATCAACTTTCTTTCTGTATCTATCTTCTAGGATTTTATTAAATTTTGATCAATCATATTGGCAAGGAGAAAAAACACATCTTGTAACCTTTTCTGGATTTAAGTGTTAATGTGTTGGAGTAATATGATGTATTTATCAAATAATGCCCATGTTCTAGAGAAGAGAAACACATTTGCTAGGTGATCTTTATATTGTAAACCTCTCTACATAAGAGGTGAACTGGAAATGACATGCCTGCAGGTAAACCAGTATAAGCTGTTTTAAGCACTATGGCTAGGGATAGACATTACATGTAAAGTAGTTTAAGTTATCAGGAACTGGTTTAAATCTGTAACAGTCCACATAAACCAGTTTGAAAATAGCTGAAACTGGTTTGAGATAAACCTGGTTGAATGTAGTATCAGACTTAACTGATTTGGCTCAAACCAGTTTACGCAATATCTGTCCCAGACCCCTTGATGGTTTAAGTTAGAGTCCCCCAGTATCCTGGCATGCTCTCTGGGCTGGGCAGGGCTCTCTGCTCCATAGCAGGGGTAGCTCCACCTCCCTGTTCACTGGCTGGAGCTTAGCATAGACTTGCAGGCACAGCAGGGTCTTCTGGCTTCCCCATGCCTCCTTTTCCCTGACTACCCTCTCACCACTCACTGCTTAAGCAGAGATCCTTTCCTCCTCTCTTCCACAGTAGGGACCATAGCCAGCATGTGGTATGCTAGCTAATGCCTAGAGGTGTCTCTGTGTGTGTGTTTCTCCAGTTTCACTGGGACAGGCAGGTGGAACAGTGACCACTTAGGGCTTTTGGAGCTAATCTACAAGTCAGCCAGTAAGCTGTTTAAGAAATTTGAAGTAATGTGTAGAGAGGCTATTGTTTTGCTAATTAGGCGATAAAGACTGTTATCTGCCCCCCGCTTCCCCCTGCTGGCTTGCTTGCTGTCAGGTTGCTTCAGACAGTATGAGAAGTAGGGAGGGAGATTGAAAAGCTCTGTATCATCAACAGATGCATACACTGCACACCACCCCCTTCCCTTGCCTCAGAGTGGTAGCCTGGGGCTGGGGGCTGGCAACAATTCTGCCCCTTGAGCAGCAAGCGGGAAAAAGCCTGGGACTATGCTGGCAGACAATCCAAATGAGAGAGTCTGGCTGGGGCCTGGCTATGTTACCCTCAGCTCAGCTCCCTGCAGAAGGGAAAGGAGGGCTGCTCTAGCACCCCCTGGCTTCTAGCCTGAGCCACTTGCAGGCATGTGCCTGAATTTCCTCAGTCCAGAGAGAATGTTTGTCCAGTTTCAAACCAGTTCAGCTTAGCCACTTTAGACTAACCTGCAAAGATTGAATGAATTCAGGCTCAGGCTTTCTGAATGTCTGTCCCTAGCCTATAGCAACTTATACTGATTTAACCAAGATAAGGTATATGAAGTATGTTTCAGCTTGGAAGTTCTCTGTAGAACCTACAGAAAAAATATATAGGATATTGACACAACACAACATTGCTGATAAAATGGTTAGGTAATGGTTTAAGGAAGTTTAGGTTACTCAAAATTTATCAAGTTATGATGAAAATGCCAGAAAACTATTCATACAAATATTAATTTCAGCCTATTCCAAGGAGTCCAATACTGAAAATACTTTTTGCAGAAATTACTCAGATACACCATCCTTTCCTCCTTTCCTATCTTTTTTCTATATAACCCATTACCAGATGTTATTTCAAGACTGCTTAGATTTAAAAAAAAAAAAAAAAGCCAAGAGATTGCAATGTGGAGTTTTCAAATAAAAGGATGTCCTAATGTACACCCTACTGTCAGCACAATGTCTGCCTTACCACCCGATATCAATGATGGCTCCTTCAAAATGCTTAAGATTCTTTACCTTTTATATTCAGTTGTGTGTTTCTGTTAGCAGGACAGCAGGAAAAATAATTTGCCGGCAAGCAGAGAAATTCCACATAAAATATGTATATGTTTTTCTCCTAACAGCCATATTTTCTACTAAATTTTTCTGCCCAGGGTAACTTTGCTCTATTTTCTGCTAAGCGCTTGAGCCATATTTAAAAACGTAGAGTTTTTAAAGTATACCTACCTACTTATTTTAATATGTGCAGATGGAGAGTCTCAATTTTTAGAACTGAGACAAGAACCTCTAAAGCTCTGATGAACAGAGCCAAGATTTTCAAAGTTAGGTGTTTGAATTTTTAAAAAGTTATAAAATTGATCCTTTTTTGCCACAATTTAGAATTTGATAAATCTAGCAACTAAGAGAAGCCCTGTTCTATCAAAGTCAGCTAAAAATAAATGTTTGTAAATCTAGTGCTTAAAAGGTTTGAAAAAATACATCATACTGGAAAAACAAAACTACAGTCAAAGCAAAATATATTTTCCCATTTAACTAAAGTACAATGCAGAACTATCTAAGGTTGAAAGAAAAGTATGTTGCATTAACCAATTTCATGTTATATTTATTAATGCACCCGTTTGAAACAATGTTGTTTGTTTTTCAGTAGAGTTAATGAAACAAAATGAAATTACACCATTAAAAGATATGTTCATTTTAGGTACATCATTTGGAAAACAGTAGAGAAATAGTTATCTGCTCTGGTGCCAAAATTAATCAAGCATAGTAATAGACTGTAGAAAAATTCATGCTTTTGTTTAAATATATTAAATATTGAGGCCAATCGAGATTAGTACAAGGAAGCCATCCCTGGACACTGTTTCATTTATAACACTGCCTTGGAGAATAACGTGCTGGTGCATATTTCTGTGTTGTTGACTAAGGTTCCACTCACTCTCCAGCTGGGAACGTGCTCAATTCTTTATTGGTAATGGATGTTTTCATGCTTCTGCTTCCCATGTTTACCTGGGCATTTGCCTGAAGTTCATCTAATTTATGGCTTACAGACTGATTGTGCTCAGGGGGGTCTTAAATACTTTTGGTGAACCAGTATTGTAATGTGTTAGTTATAGTCTTGGCAAAAAAATCTTCCTGTGCATTTAAATTCCACTCCTCACAGAGAATCCTTTTTTGAGCTCAACCCAATTGTCTAACAACTCAGGGTATATATTTACTTTTTAAAACTTGGAGGCTGCGAGCTAGTCACAGGTTTTATGGAATTTAGTTCACTTAGCCATAGCTCCAGAAAAGCGTCTTTGTACTACTATGTTCTTTATTCTGATGGGAAAAATCTTTTCTTAAAAAACAACAAACCCAGTACTTGAAGATGAAGGGTGGGACTTGGTATAAACCTTTTTAATTCACTTACTTGCTGGGAAATGCATCAGAGCCAGATTAAGCTCTGATGGATGGTGCTTTGTGCATAAATACTTGGCAAACAGTTGGGAAGCAGAGATGTGAAACAATTATAGCCCTGGCTATTGCATTAGCCATAGCATTTTTAATTATTTTTTTTTCTTTTGGAGAGAAGCTCAGCAAAATTATAATTTCTTTAATAAATAATTAACAGTGTATTATTTCAATAAATAAATTAGTGTTTATATAGCAAAGAATACAAATGTTTTGTGCATATATTTTGACCTACTTCTTCAGTCCTTCCTGGCTGTTTCCCAAAGAATTATTTTTAAAAATTAATGATGAACATCAAAATATTTCTGTTTATAACATCATATCAATGATGGTTAAATATATAAAATAATTCAGTCGTTTATCCTCCTTATCTTGGGAATGTTTAATCAAGCTTGATATTTACTTTAAATTAGCACTGTCAAATGTACATTTGTATAAAATCTCCCAAATCATGAAAGATTTATAATTTGAAATGTATTTGGATTATTCTCCAGTTAATCAGCTCGATAAAAATTAGTGGTACTGTAACTAGAACAATTAATTGGATTTAAAAATTAAAAAAAGAAAAAACAATCCTCACATGTTACTTCATTTACTGCTGCACTTCAGAAACACAACTGCAAAAATACAACAATGCAGTTCAAGAACTCTTCACTAAATCTTAAATTGTGTATCTTGTCCTACAAGGCAAAACACCTATTGATTCCAGTGGGAACTTGGAACAGGAAAGGAAAGAATCAGTGCTTCTGGTATGGCTTCATTAAAATATTGGTGTACTCTTATTCAGAGAAAAACATATATGTGTTAGTTCATAAGTACATGTTATTTCACTTTTGGTAGAGGTTTGGGATAATAATTCCTTCATTATTTATTGTTATACATGGCTTTTTCAGAGGAAAGGCTCATATAGCATGTATTGAGTTGGGCCTATTTTATTTCAATAGATTTATTAAACAAAGAGAAGCATACTAATTACAAGCATTTTCCAAATGAAATGACAGCATGCTATGTTTTCACAGACATCACTGTAACATTTAAAATACCATAGTCAATGATTCTGCAGGTTATACTGTGATTCTTCAGACTATACCAGTTAGCAAAGAGAGGGTGCACAATTAATTCACTCTTTTCTCCATGTGTAATGGAGGGCATCCAACACCAATAAAGCAAGGCTCAAGGGCCAGTTCTACTGTATTCCCAGGTTTTGTAGAGAAAGATTTGGGATTTAGGAAATATGGTTACTGAAGGACATGATATCCTGCTTCTGTTCAGGGGCCCAGATAGGAACTGTAAATTCTTAGGTAGGGTAGGACTTTTGCCTCCCTGTTGCATGGATGGATGTGCTAGAATTTATAATTTCAGGTTTCTGAATTGTGGTTCAGAGGTAGAAAAGGAGTGGAGTCATTTATCAGTCAGAAGAATTAATGACATTCTACTATACTTGAAACTTAATCTGTGTCCCAGAGCCAGGTTTCCTTCCTATCAAGTACAGCCAGTAATCTACTACCACTGAAAACAAGATGGGGTGTATGTGTGTGCGGTAGGCAGGGATCTTGTTTTTCTCTGATTTAAAAAGATCTCCAATTTTCGGTTAAAAAAAAAAAAGTAACCCCAAATCCACATTTTCCCTTGACTTATATGAAACACCACTAATTATATATCTATATCTATAGCTATATCTAGTGGTGTTGAAATATGTATATCTACATATAGTGGTGTTTCATTTAAATCATGGAAAAATGTGGATTTGGGGATTTTTTTTAACTGAAAACTGGGGATTTTTTTAAATCAGAGAAAACCAGGATAACTGGTGGCAAGTCACCCTTGAGCTCACCAAAAGAAAAGTAATTTTTTAGTTGTAACCACAATCATAGGGTATTTAAGAGAATTCCTTCCCTCAGAACCTCTAATACTGCTGACATTGATGACATCAGCAAAATGCTGTTGTATCAAACAAGATAAAAGCTTCATATTAATTGCAGCTCAATTGTCAGTGTTGGCCAAAGACGAAAAATGAAAAAAATTGCTGGGCTAAAAAAATCATCAAGATACTTTTCTACAATTTCTTGATGTTATAATTAACTTTGTTCAGAAGACATGTCTAAAGTTGCATATACCACTGTACTCCAAACTGAATTTGCTTTAAGAGAGCCATCAGTGCAGGTACTGTTTGAGTACATGGGAGGCTTCAGCCCACTTTGTGTGCCAGTACATTGTCTCCCCATTGCCTGACACTCAGAGACAGAATTAGAGCTGCTCTAGAGCAGGTCTTGCACTCCAAGATACTTAATGAGGCATATGCCTTTGCGTAGGTAATACAGAAGGGTAACTGCAATGACTAGTTAGCATTTGGTGGGGAACGGAGAGAAACTTCAATGTGCTTGAAGATAAATACGCACATATATGTTTTTAAAACCAAGGTCCTTTGTTTTAGCATTAGTGTAAAGAGATTTTTGTTACCCTGGTATTTTGCAGGTGTTAATTCTTTTCTCCCTCTCATTTTTCTTTCCCTTTCTGTTTAGATCGTAAGTAATTGGAGACGGAGGTTTCTATGTGTTTGTATAGATCCTAGAACAGTGGGGCTTTAATCTGCAGAAGACTACTATAATACAAATAGTAATAATAATAAATGTGCCATGTCTCTAGTGGTCTTCAGAATTGTTACTGTTTCTTGTTAATCTTTCTTGCTGGTGTAAATAAGTAGTAATTTTAAGCCCTCCAATCTGACTTAACCCCTCAATCTCTTTTCTTGCAGTCCAAAATGTTCAACTGATAAAACATGGGTCCCCTGATTCACAGCTGGATGTGCTTTACCCATTCTAGCAGGCTAGTTATGCTTTGTGCTTTTAAATTATTTAGACCTGCCAGATAAGTCTGAATCTGTTTCATCTTAGCCTTGTCTTTTACACAATTTTTTCATCTTACAGTATTTCCATTAGTCATCATGGACATGCTTGTGGGTTGATACAGCCCCCAGTTCACCTCTGGCACTGGAAATTCTGCCTTGGGCCTTCCAAAGCATCGAAAACTCTTCAGGGACCCCCTACTCCTTTAGGCCTACTCAGATTCTCTAGATATTTGGAAAAATAAGCACACACCCTGTTACAATATATGTTGACTTTCCTATAGCCATTGCATGTACAGCCTTTCTGCAGTTGGTTCTGAATTGCATGCTAGAAAAATGAAAGAAATCCTGCATTTGGGAAACTATTTGAAATGTCCTCAGTTTTTAATCAAATCAGCGTCCTGAAATTGTATGAGAGAAAACTTTGACATGCTATGCACAAGAATAGCCCCAGTCTATTTTCCATCACTCCTAATGCCACTAATGCTCAAAATAAAAGATATTTACACTGGAGTAAAATGAAAATAGCTTTCCTTTTACTTCTTCCTCTGAACTCATTGCCAAATCTGTGACATACTATGAACAGAATTTCATGGCATCATACAGTGAAGTCGTAGAAACAAGAGGGTAGGTTTAATGTAAACTGAAGGAGAAGGTGGAGTTGGGTTTATAGGCAATTATATCCTCTTACAACTGAAATGTCTTAAATAAAAACAGGGGCATGCCAGATCATAGACTCTACTAGACATGTGTATACCACTGTGGTTCATTTGAGGAGGAACATGTTGGTGCAAAGAAGACATAAAACTTCCCTAAATAAGCAGTTGAGGATTTTTGACTCAATGGGCAGGGACCATCAGGCAGATTAGCTTTCAGAAGTGTGCTGGCTAGTTCAGTAGGTCCTGAGGCTGCTCTGAATTGCATGAAAGTGCTAAGTGGTCTGTGGCTAACCTAAATGTCATGGGGTCACGTAGGTGCCCCGTGACTGGGACTGAAATTGACAGAGCTGCCAATCACCAGGGCAGCTCAGGTGCCAGTTGCCAGGGCGACCAGGCGGGTCAGGTGGCCAGAAGGGGGCAGGGCCGGGCCTTTATAAACAGCCCAGGCCGGAGCCTGACCAACAGTTCCCCTCTGGCAGCTGCAGGAGCTGGAGCTCTGCGGGAGAGCTGAGCAGCAGAGTCAATGGTGGTGGTTTGACCAGCTGCAATGATGCGAGGGCAGAGAGAGAGAGAGCCCTGAGAAAGATCTTGGTGAGAGCCAGCGTTGTGGGTGGTTTGTGTTATAAGCCAGTGGGCTTTTTGCTTGTGTTGTAGCCACTTGGCTCACAGTTTGTTATGACTATACCAGAGGACCAAGTGAGGCTGTAGGGGTGCGAGGAGGCCTCACAGGGGCTCCCCAGTAGCTTGGGGGTTCCCGGTGCCCAGTGGGGCACAGCGAGTGGTGCCCAGTGGGGCACAGTGGTTTGCACTGGAGAGATGCAGCATAGGCCCCAGAGTGGGGCAATGGGCGCGAGAGGTGCGGCATAGGCCCCATAGGGGGCGAGAAGCATGGGAAGTATGGCAAAGGCCCTGGAGGGGGTGAGAGGCTCCAAAGAGGGTGAGGAGTGGCAGAAGAATCGCAAGACAGGCCCAGTGGGGTGAGGCCTGGGCAAGGCAAGCCCAGAGGCGCCGGTAACAGGGTGCAGGTTGTTTAACCAGCCCAGAGGCGCTGGTAAAGGGGCGACAGGCGCGTGACCAACTCAGGGGCACCAGTAAAGGGGTGCCAGTAGCGCGATGGGCCCAGGAGGTTCGGAGACGGGTGCCGGGGCATGACAAGCCCAGGGGTGCCAGAGAGGGGCACCAGGGCAGGACGAGCCAAGGGGCGCCGGAGAGGGTGCCGGAGGGCAAGGACAGAACAACGTCCAGGAACAGCTGCGAGGCTTGGGGCATGCTAAAGGGGAGGTAGGAGGCACGCATTGCCCATAAGGCTGGGGGGGTGTTGGAGCACCCCACTTGACACCATGCTAGTATTACCTCCATTCTAAGGTGAGAGTAGGCAGTCTCCCTAACTGAATTCTATAAGAACAAAGACGTGGCGGGCGAGTAGAGGGTGCTGGATCACCGTAATTGACATGGCAGGGGGCGCTAGCGAGGTCATGGCTGCTCGCAGGCCCCACTCTGTGACACTAAACATTGAAAAAGCCCCGCAATTACAAGTCATTTTTGCCTCTTGCTTAATTTAGTGCCGCTTAGTTTAGCTTAGTGGGAAATGGAAAGCTGATGGACAAGTAATATCTTTATATATTAATCTCCTGTCTTAAAAATGTTGTGCTATTATGATGTGGCAATGCCTACTTAAGGCATTACTGATGAAAGAAAATCAGAGTCAAGAATACAGTTATTGGTGGCATAAGCATTCTCTGATCATCTGAGAAGAGGAATCTATGCTTGCTGAGGCAGGAAAATTTCTTGAAAACTTTTTTCCAGATAGACATTTTGTTGGTTGAGTAGAGAACTACTTTATGTTCAGAGCAGTAGGAGATTTTACAGACTGCTAACAAATGGGAAAATCTTACCTTCTCATCCTCTGACTTCTGAGAACTCTCTGCCAGGTGTCCTCCCAGCCTGGCCTGGAGCGCAGTCTCTGTATTGTTATTGAAATAGTGTTTTGTGGGATGGCAGGATGAGTTCCAGCTGAGTATGAGGCAAGACTAAGGAAGATAACAAACATGTACATGTGAGATTTTGTCATCCTCGTTTCCTTTGCAGTAAAAATCTGCAAAGAGGATCTACCTCTGCTCTCCTGATTAGGACAATTCTGATCCAGGTCCAGATTTCATTCTGTGTTCTCTGCTCCCATTCACTTTCCCACTGATCACTCAAGTCAGGCTACATGTTGGGCACAGTATTTAAGCCTAAGGCAGGAGTAGGCAAAATACAGCCTGTGGGCCAAATACAGCCCACCAGGCCATTTATCCACCCCACAGGGCACCTAAAAAGTTTAGAAAATTAATATTTATCTGCTCCTGGCTGCCTGTCAAAGATGATAGGAGCCAAGAACAGTAGGGCCCAGGGGAGCCAGAAGGACCTAGGAACAAGGCTGGCCTGGCCTTGCCCCACCCCCACACTCAATCCCCTCCTACCCCCACCACCCCAACCAGAAGCCTCTGCCTGTGGCTATTTCACTACTTCCCTGCACAGCAGCCAGCCTTCACCACCACATGGCCCCCCCACTGCGTCACTGGACCACAGGAGCAGAGGGCCCATGCTGGTATCCTCGGGTTGTGGGTATGAGTGTGTGTAGTGAGGGAGGGGGAAAGAAAGACAGAGAGAGCAATGAGGTAAGGAGAGAGAGAGTGTGTGCATGTGTAGTGAGGGGAGGCACAGAGTGTGTGTAGTGAGGGGAGGCACAGAGTGTGTGTAGTGAGGGGAGGCACAGAGTGTGTGTAGTGAGGGAGGCACAGTGTGTGTGTGTGTGTGTGTGTGTGTGTGTGTGTGTGTGTGTCTAGTAAGGGAGATACAGTGTGTGTCTGTAAAGGAGGCGAAGAGTGTGTGTGTGCAATGAGAGAAGGAAGGAGGGAGCTCTTGCACTGCCATATATGCAGACCCAACACCTACACCCCCTCACACATTCCAACCACCTTCCCCCCCACACACAGCCCCCCGCAAACTCCATACCTACCCACATCCCACATATCCACCCCAACATGCTCCCTCACCCCACATACCTATCTACCCCCCCCACAAAACCCCTACCCACACTCCCACATCTCCCCACAGACCGATACATATCACCAGTGTCCCCCACGCCCCCAGTATACAGGAGTAAGACTTCATGTTAAGCTATTGTGCCTCTATGTAAGCTACACAAACACATGTAGATCAGGACAAAAATATTTTTTGAAATCCAATTAAGGAATGTTGTAGATGTTCAATTTTTAGACCATGATTTCATATTTTTCTGGTTCTGAGATGGCAAAACCCCTTGCTGAAAGAAGTATTTCTGGGGGCAAGGGGAGGGACTTCTGGTGGCAAAGGACAGGGGTGGGACTTTTGGTCCCAAGATAGTGACCAGGAGGCCAGGGCACCTGTCAAGGGGCAGGGGTACTCTTGACAGGTTGCCAAAACTTGTTAAGCAGCCCTCCACCCAAAATAAATGCCTGCCTCTGGCCTACAGGCTACGTTCTGCGCTCATTTACCCTGGTTGAAACCTGTGGACTTTAATAAGGCTGGAAGAAACTAATCAGAGCAAATTCTGGCCTATCATATATTTTGTTTATTATGAGAACATATATCTCTCAAGATACTAAATACATGGAACGTCTGAACAAAAAAACAAAGCACCCGCAAAAAATCAACACTTGAAATGGAAGGTGGATTCAGGGTTTTAGTCTATGCTGCTTGGATAATCTGAATTTTTCAACCCAAACAGTATTCTCACGTATTATATGAACGTAAGAACCAAAGCTTGCTGTTTCTCTGTTTTTCCTCAACTTCATTTTCAATGTCTCGGTTTTCTAAAATTCAGTGGATTTTTCAAAATAAAAGATGACCATCAAAACCAGAGGATTTAATGTGCCCCAGGTCAGCATAACAATTAAATACTAAATATTTTTCTTGCATGGTTTTTTTTTTTACAATGGTACAACAGGCAATGCACTACATTGCCCCACTTGCAATTTTCCAGACTGGACTAAAGGATCACCTACCCTTCCTTTTGTCTGTTAGCTAAATACAGATAATTTTTTGGTCAGATCCTAACTGGCACTTTGATGGGTCAGAAGGTTGGAATCTTTTTGAACACGCACAGTTCATAGATTCATAGACTGTTAGGGGTCAGAAGGGACCCTGCAGATCACTGGGTCCAGCCCCCCCACTCTAGGCAGGAAGACAACTGGGGTCAAGTGATTTCAGTGAGGTGACTGTCCAGTCTCCTCTTGAAAACCTCTAGGGTAGGTGACTGCATCACCTCTGGAGGGAGTTTATTCCACAGTCTGGACGCCCTGACTGTGAAGGCATTTTCCCTGGTATTAAGCCTGAAGCAGCCTTCCAAGAGTTTGTATCCATTGGTCCTGGTCTTCCCCAGGGGTGTCCTGGTGAACAGTTGTTCACCAAGCTCCTGATGCACTCCTCTGATATAGTGGTAAGCCACTATCAAGTCCCCTCTCAACCTTCTCTTCTTTAGGCTAAAGAGGTCCAGGTCCCTCAGCCTTTCCTCGTATGGTTTGCTTTGTAAGTCCCTGATCATATGGGTGATCTGGACCTTCTCAAGTTTTTCCATGTTCTGGCAGCACCCAGAACTGGACACAGTACTCCAATTGTGGTCTCACCAGTGCTGAGTACAGTGGGACTATCACTTCCTTAGTTTTACATGAGATGCATCAGTTGATGTATGCCAGCGTGTTATTTGACCTGCTGGCCGCCTCATTGCATTGACGGCTCATAGTTATACAATGGTCAATCATTACCCCTAGGTCCCTTTTGTCCATGGTGCAGGTCAAGCTGTTACCACCAAACCTGTATGTATGTAAAGGGTTGTTTGACCCCAGATGGAGCACCTTACTCTTGGAAGTGTTAAATTTCATCTGGTTCCAGTCTGCCCAACTCTCTAGTCTGTCCAGGTCTGCCTGTATCTGCAACCTATCTTTTGGAATGACCACAATGCCCCATAACTTAGTGTCATCCGTGAACTTGGCCAGCGAACTTTTCACTCCCCCATCCAAATTATTGATAAAGATGTTGAAAAGCACTGGTCCAAGCATGGACCCCCGAGGGACACCACTGACCACTTTGTGCCAGGATGACACACATCTGCTCATGAGAACTCTCTGGATCCTTCCTGTAGCCAGTTTCCCATGCCCTGAACCAGTGAGCAGCTGAGCCCACAATCTTCCAGTTTTCCCACAAGGATATCATGAGATACGAGAGCAAAAGCCTTTTGGAAGTCCAGGTATATAATGTCTACCTCATCTCCCATGTCCAGGTGGCCAGAGACCTGGTTGTAGAAGGAGATGAGATTGGTATGACAAAATCTACCCGTGACAAAGCCATGCTGGCTGTCCTTCAGAACCTTAACTTCCATGAGTGTATCACACATAGATTCTTTCATGAGTTTTTCCAGGGATAGAGTTTAGGCTGATTGGCCTATAATTGCCTGGGTCCTCCCTCTTTCCTGTCTTCAAGATGGGCACAGTGTTGGCCCTCTTCCAATCCCCAGGGATCTTCTCTGTGCACCACAAATTCTGAAAACTTTGCCAGGTGTTCCTCAATAACCTCAGTCAGCTCCTTCAGCACTCTCAGATAAAGTCCATCCAGTCCTGCTGACTTATAAATGTCTAGCTTTTCTAGTTGGTATTGCACCCACTCAACATCCACAGTGGGGTGGCTGTCATTCCTGGTATGCTCCCTGTGAGCCTTATCACACTTGTCTTTCCCCTTGATTCAGTGAAATACCAAAGCAAAATGGGCACACAGGAGTTCAGTTTTTTTCTGAATGTGGGTTACCAGCTGTCCTGAGATGTTAAGCAGGTGTTCCACACTTCCTTTTGTTTTCCCTCTACTGCCTACATACCTAAAGAAGGACTTCTTATTGTCCTTGGCTCCTGTGGCTAACCTAAACTCAGTCGCTGCCTTAGCTTTCCTGATCATTTCCCTACAAGTACTGGCCACTAAAGTATAGTCCTCCTTGAGGACCATCCCTAGCTTCTACTCTGCGTACACCTCTTTTTTCTTTTTTAAGAGGACCACAATGTCCTTATTAAACCAGGAGGGCTTGCAAGCCCTTCTGCTACCATTTCTCTTTGCAGGAATGGTTGTCTTGTGCTTTGAGGATTGTGTCCTTGAGCAATGACCACTCTTTGTGCATCCCATTCGCCTTCCCTTCCTGGTCCTGCATCACCTCCCCTACTAATGTTCTAAGGCTGTTGAAGTCAGCATTTTTGAAGTCCAGGACTTCAGTCCTGCTGGCTGATTTGTTGATCTTGCAGTGGACAGTGAACCTGATAATTTCATGGTTGCTGTCACCTAGGTTACCCTCAATGTTCAAGCCAGACACCAGATCATCTCCCTTGGCCAAGACCAAGTCTAGGAGAGTGTTTCCTCTGGTTGGCCCTTGCACTTCCTGAGTCAGAAAGAGCTCCTCAGTCACAGTCAATAAACTGTGTGAATGATCTGACCTAGCTAATACCTAGCCAATCTGACCTGACCTAATCTATGTCAGGGTAATTGAAGTCACCTGTGACAACCAAGTTCCTTGCATGCACAGTCTCCGTCAGTTCTCAAGAGAACTCCAGATCCAGCTCCTTCCCTTGGTTTGGTGGCCTTTAGTAAATGCCTACAGTTAGGTTTCTCTCACCTGCCCCCCCACACCCATAGTTTGACCCTAAGGGTTTCAAGCTGTTCATCTTTGGAGCCAATATCAGCCTCCAGAGAGGTGTACTGCTCTCTCACATAGAGAGCTACCCCTCTGCATTTTCTCCCTATTCTGTCCATTCTGTGCAGGGTGTAGCCCTCTATGGCTATGCTACAATCATGTGAGGACTCTCACCAGGTCTCTGTGATCCCTACCAGGTCATATTGCCCACTAGAGAGCAGAAGAGCTACCTCCTCCTGCTTGTTCCTCCTGCTTCTGGCATTAGTGTACAGGCAGCTGAGGCCCCCAACTGACAACCTTGATTGCCTGAAATGCTGTGGGAGAACTGTTTGGTTAGCATCTTCAAAAAGAGTTGTGTTAGTGTCCTCCACAAGGAGCTTTCCTATGTGCCAGTCTCCAGGCATGATCCATTTGGAGTTTCCCCGTCCCCCAGCAAAGTCATTTTGAAGCCGTGTCCAGTAGATCAGCCATCCTGGCTGAGAACAGGGCCTTACCTCTCTATGTGAGGTGAATGCCATCTCGTCCTAGTAGTCCTCTCTCTCTGAAGTGCATGCTGTGGGAAAGAAACCAAACCCCTTGTGGTAACACCACTATCTGAGGTGTTTGTTAACCTCTTCACGCAGCCTTCCCTCCTGGGTCCATGGCCAGTTGAAACAGTGTTAGGGCTTGTCCCCTTTCCAGGAGCACCAGTGAGAGTTCAGAAAGCACTTCAGGACAGAGATGCTCACCACCGAAAACGACAAACATTCTCTCTCTCCACGCCCCACCAGAGCAACAGAACAGGGTTACTTGAGAGAGTAAAGTTTTAGGGCCCCTGTTCTTTCCTCAACACTAACTTGTAAGATTATACTTGTAATAAGCAACATATGGAATAGCTGGGTCCTGGTACAGTGCATTAGCAACAAGGGCTGCAAGTAGAAGTTTCTGCCATAGTTCAATGGTAGAACTGTCTTTGCAGCTTCCTGGCAAATTATCTCAGCGGGGTTCCTCCTGTCAGGGAGCAAGGGATTCTGTGGGGGCCAGAGCTGCAGCGGTCTCCTGTTCTACAGTGGCTCCCTAGAATCTTGATGAGTAATTCAGAGCCTTGTTGAAAAGACTTTTACAGACTAGAGAGGATTAAGGGTGTTTCATAGGTAGGCCAATGGTTTCAGTTTTCCAGAGCTGGTTTAGCAAAAATTGATTAAACTGTGGTTTAAGAACAGAAGGATTAGCTACAGATTAGCATCAGCTACTACCATTTGTAGTAAGATGTATGTATTCCCTTTTCTAGGGATGTGTTTTCTAGGGAATATTATCTGTTATTAAAGTGTGACCTTTGTGTCACTGCATTCACTAGAATGAGGTATTTTGCTGGGCGTTTCCCCAGTCAAATGATATTAGCTGTTAACTTGAGAAAACACAGTGTAACAGCTTTTACTCCTCTTGTGCACCTGGCATGACTGGTGTTCTTAATTAGTTTTGCTCCATATCTGTTTCCCTCTTTCACTTTTTTACAGCTGTATTCTTCTTGCTTGTGTGTGCATTGACAAATCTGTAGAGGGCTCAGCTGCTCCTCTATATGCATGTGTAATAAAATATAAAAAGAAAGAGAGGAAATGTGCCACATTTGGTTTTGGATCTAGGTCCATTCTCCTCAGTCTGAGGCTGTTTGGATCTGCAGTTTTGTTTGACCTATTACAATGAAAGGGAACACCCAAAGAATCCAGATCCAAGATTGTGAATTTTTCACCACAACTTTGTTTGTAGTTTCAGTAATGGTGATTTTCACATTGTGGATTCTTGCTTGACCTGTCTTTAGGTTTAAATTAATCTTTAGCCTGATCTATGTTAGTCACCCAGATGACTCCTCTTTTTTCCTTTACTTTAATGTATTAGGCCTTTCATTGGCATGAGGGAGAAAGGAAATGGGTTTTCAAATGTCAATCAATCTCTGCCTTTATTATCCATGCATACCTTCCAGCTTGTACTCTGCCTGCAATCCAAAAATGAACAAAAGAAATCAGATTAAAAAGTCTATTCTTCTACAAGGAAAAAAGGCAGTTTCACAAAATTGAAAATAACACAGTTGAAGAGTTGCCCTGTTAGATGTGGCTGTTGAGTTGGTGTATCTATGGTTTGCAGTGGCAAGTAAAATGGAAGGGATGGAAATGAAAGGGGTTTCTGGTGTTCATGAAAAGTTTCAGGAGTGAGCAGTGAAAGAAAAGTTGCCCAGAAACCTTCAAGGGAGAGATGCCCATCATAGTTATGAAGTAGGCTTATTAATCAAACTTATCTCATACAAATCAGACAGGCATTCTAAGTTTGCAGTTTTCAAGGTGAATTATTTTGACCCTTATTTGTTTTTGTTATTTCTAATCAATTTAAGCAAAGATTTTTGTCTGAGGATTATTATTGCCAAATGAAAACAAAATATTACCTAGGTGGCTCTAGATGAGATTGAACATTTTCCATTTGTAAAACTATGGTGAAATAAATGTTTATAATTTAATACTCTGTTGCCCATAAACTAACAAACACAACTACAGTATTTCAAAGTTTATTGCTCCAGAAGGGCTGGGATAAAAGGCCATATGTTTCTAACTCAGTCTCGTCAGACCAATAAACGTAATGTTGTTATGCTTATTCACAGCAGAGAGATTCAACTATATAAACATGTCAGTTTACTGCAGAAACCCTTACACACCTTTATCCTTGGAGATACTTGCTTTTGTTTCTATAATGCTAATGTCTTCTTTCTTAAAATATTTAAAGAGGATTACTATAGCTGGCTGGCACTTCCTTTGAATGCCAAAGTCTACTAAGCCTTTTTAAATATTCTGCATTGGGCATTATTCATTTAGTTTTTAATTATTAGCATTTATATCTGTTTTTATATCTTTTGCATATCACTCAACTGTTCAAAGGGAGTATTCCCACACTGCTGGTCTGAAGAGCTTCTGTTTGAAGGCACAAGCAGCAAGGGGAATCCTTCCATGTACTGTTTGTAGCCAATCCAAATAGTTGGCAATTGGCTACTGTCAGTGTACATTAAAGTAATACTATTTTGGAGTCATTTAATCTGTGATCATAAAATAACGAGCTCAAAAAGATTACTTCAGTGTCTTTCTAATAAATTGTTCTCCGTTTCCTCTGTCTATTATTGTACACTATTTTTATCTTCATCTTATATATTTTTTTCCTTCATATAATCCCCCTTTACTCATTAATGTTCTGGCCACATTTCATTTCTATGGCTTCTATTAGTGCAATGACTGGTATTTTCCTACAGACGATGCTAGAGAAATGGGGTGCAAAACTCTTAAACATGACTGGTGGAATAATAGTCACTGAATAATAAATTTGATGAATTTGGTAACATTTTTCAAAAATCTCAGTATCCCCTTACTCCATTACTCTATCTTCTAGAGCAGGGCGGATATATATGAGTTTGACAAAAATTAAAATACTGGGAAATAGTTTTCCCTTATTCACCAGTTCAAGGCTCAGTGTTATAAATTACACTTTAGACAATATTGCTATTACTTTAGGTCTTATTGCTGCACTCTATCCATGCACTGTTAAATGTCAGAGGACCAAATCTTTGCCCAATATTAAGTTGCCCGTTTGCTAGTGCATGCCATGTTTTTATTCAACCAGGGCAGGTCTTGCACTCTTTAATGAGCACATTACTTTTGTGCTCATTTTTCTCCTATTTGAGTTCTCATTTTGCTTTAGCTCTTCTCTTCTGCCTGTTTGGCAAAACTGTGGCTTCTGTACTTTTCTCTACACAAGGGAGAAGTTCTGACTAGCAATGTGAGTGTGAAGACTAGTAAGAGCATTTCATGAAGATGTGGTAGCCCCCGAGTTTGTGCCCTGAATATAGGAATGTGTAATCAGCTTAGTTTCTATGGGCCTGTGTGAACTAGGGTGGTGGATACTACAGCTTGTCCAATTCTATGCTCTTCTTTTCTGTGTTTCATTTTCTCTTCCTCCCACTTCAGCCCTATACCTGCATAAGAGACACCACAGTATGGCCTCTTAGCCTCATCCAGACAAGCAATACTGTGCAGTTGTTCTCCATGCTGCAAGGAAGCAGTGCAGACGTTTTTTCTGACTCTCACATGGTGGGAGCCCGGCTGTGGTGGTGGAAGCCTGGCGGCAGCAAGCACACAAGACTCCTAAGGAGCTCCTGTAAGTGTATAAAGTGTATTTAAAATTTGGGTCCTGCATTCATAAATATTTGAAACCGCGAATGCCGAACCCACAAATAGCGAGGGTTCCCTGTAGTCCCATGCAATTTTTTTAATTTGTGCCCCGAAAACTGGGGGCCATTGTCAGACATAACCCTATGTAGAATTCCATGTCTGGAAAAGATTGATTTAACATGCAGTTATAATCTGCTATGCAGTCATATCATCCAATAAAGCAACCAGCAGATAATCTTTTCCAGTTAGTGTAAACAAATCAATTCCCATTTTGTACCATACCTTTTAAATATCATTCTCTATTCACATTGGTTCCTTATTCTTAGGCTAGTATTTATGGCATGTGACACATTTATGTACAACATTTTCTCTCTAACTATTCATGACTGGCCAATATAATACTTTCCTGGACTTCCTTTTGCATTTTCAATGCCCAGATAACCCTTATCATGTATTGTTTTAATCATCTGTTTGTGGTGCTTTAGATATTTGTAGACGTCCATGTGTTTCTCTAGCCTGACATGTACTTCTCATGGCATGGTATCCTACTCCCTCACCCTTATGAATGGACAGTTTGACCTGATAGCCTGAATGTTATGGTGTCTGATGCTCTCTCCTGTCATGTCTTGATGTTTACTTTTGTATTGAGAGGGAGGAAGCTCTTATGTTTCCTTGCACCACCACTCAGCTAGGTCAGGTGATGTATCCTGGGGCTCCACCTCCCTTACACCCCACTCTAGCACCAACCCAATGTTGAGGTCACAGTCAGGTAAGTAGGTCCAGCTGCTTGTCTGCAGCGTCTTTACCAAACGTCCAGAGTACCCAGTCTAAGCCTGGAGCCTGTATAATAAAAAAAAAAGTCTCAAAGCACCAGGTTAAGTTGAGTGCAAAACAAAACCTCCACCCTCAAATAAGGAACTCTTCCCTTGTATCACACGATATCTTTGCTCTATGCCTCATAGAGAGTGTGTGGGGTCATGAGAAGGGCTCATCTCTCATTTACTCTTTCACTCATGGTTATATGGTCTCTTTCTCCCTCTTTCAACAGGGTCACTGCTGTCTGGAGACCATCCGCCATTTTGTATCTTCAATGGTGATTCTCCAGGTAAGTCAGCAGGCTCCTCCAAGCCTCTATTTGTGGGACTCAACCTTGGTTCCCACCATTTGTCCCGCCTGGGGCAAGTTTTGCCTGGATGCTGATTTATTTTTGTCCATGCTGCCTTTATACTGACATCTTGGCTTTGCCCAACCAATTGGAGCCAGCACACGCTGGCAAAGCAAGCCGGGGCCAAGGCCAGAGCTTCTCTCCATGGTGCCAGTGTCAGATGTGCTGGCTCGTCTCACTTCCAGGGATTCACCGGCACTTTTTGTTCATCTTTGTCCATGGCAGCCAGTCTCTCACTGCCACAGTACTACCATCTTGTGACCCTTGAACAAAACACCATCAATCCCTAAGAGCTCTGCTTTAAACTGAAAATATGAACTTGGTGTATAATGGCCAGGCTGTCCATCGGTCATGGCTTTCATAACCTTCTGCAGTGTTTCATTCTTTGTTGTAGCCCCTACAAAGTTTTGCCACATCTCATCTGATACTAGGAAATATATTTTTTTTATCCCATTTACATGCACAATGTAAGCTTCTATTTCAGCATCATTAACAGTGTTGCCAACTGCCCTAGACAAAGTGTCTGCAATCACTAGGTCTTTGCCTGGTTTATATTCTAATCTCAAATCATATAATTGTAACTGAAAAAAAATTCTCTGTAGTCTGGAAAGTATATTAGCTAGCCTCTTTCTTGGAATGGTGACCAGAGGTTTGTGGTCAGTTTCTGGCACAACCGGTCTTCTGTAAATAAAAACATGACATTTTTTGCACCCATGCACCAGAGCTAAAGCCTCCTTCTCTATCTGTGCATGTAGAGATTCTGTATCTGTGAGGGCTCTGAATGCATATGACACTGGTCTCCAGTGATCACCATACTTTTAAAATATGGCTGCCCCAATATCCTTTTTTGAGGCATCTGTGGACAATCTGGTTTACCTTTTACTGTCAAAAGCTGAAGACTGGAACTGTTTCAATAAATGTTTTTAACTTTGCAACTTCTTTGTCCATGTTGGCATCCTATGTCCACTGAGTATTCTTGTTTAGTAGCACCCTGTTTGTTGGTGTGCTCTGCAAGGTTTTCTATATACCTGCCTACATAGGTGACCATTCCCAGGAACATCTGCACCCCTTTCTTATCTTGTGGGGGTGGCACGTTTAATACTGCTTTTATTCTCTCAGAATCTATTTCCAGCCCATTTTCTGATATCTGCTCCCCCAGGTAGGTGATTTCTTTAATTCTAAATTTGCATTTCTGCTTATTAAGTTTCAGCCCTGCCACCCTTACCCTGTTGAGGACTTCCTGTAGCGTCAAATCATGTTCCTCTTTGTTTTTTCCCCATACAAGGGTCTCATCAATGTATACCTTGACACCAGCTACTCCATCAAAGATTTGCTGCACTTTCCTGTGAAAGATTTCAGGTGCTGATTTGAGGCCAAATGGGAGCCTGCAAAAGCAATATCTCCCAAAGGGCATATTAAAAGTGCATAGCCTTGAGCTGTTTTCATCTAAAGGAACCTGCCAAAATCCCGAGGATATGTCCAGAATTGAAAAATATTTAGTACCAGCCATTTCACTAAATATATTCTCTCTCATAAGCAATGGAAAGTGCTCTTTTTTTACATATTTATTGAGCTCTTTTGGATCTAAGCATAATCTTATTGTCCCATTTTTTTTCTATAATTACTAACAAATGTACCCATTCTGTAGGTTCTTGTATTTTTTCAATTATTTTCAATGCCACCAATTGGTTCAGCTCTTCTTTTAGTCTCCTTCTGATGGCTAAAGGAACCTTTCTTGGGGCATGAATGACTAGATAATTGGGTTCTGCCAACTCAATTTTATATTCAGTTTCAAATTTACCCAATGCCCTCAAAAACATCAGAATATTGGTCTTCTATAAGTATGTCCTTGGTATTTGTTACCATATATACTCTCCTAATTAAACCCAAATCTTGGCAGATTTTTAGCTCCAGTATTGTCAGAGTATTCCCTATGGCTATTACAAAAGTTATCAATTTAATTTGATCCTTAACTTTTACTTCCAGTTCACATACTCCTTTGGTGGGAATCATCTTCCCATTGTAAGCTTTTAGTTTTACATTTTTACCCATGATCCAGTTTGCTTTCTGTTTTAACTTATTAACAGTTAGTTCTGGAAGTACGTTTACTTGTGCACCTGTGTTCATTTTTTATTTAATGACCCTACCATTACCTTCCAGTGCAACAGGCCAGTCATCTCCTGTCTCTGCACCCACAGTGCAGACTCTGGTAAAATGGTTATATTGCTTGCCTGCATTACTCCATTTTCCTAGTGCAGAGCATTGCCTGTTTGGATGCTTGGTTTTACATTTCTTGCAATTTGGTGCTCTTTCGCCTGTAACCTCATGCCTTGAGCTATTTGTGAATCTTCCTGCCTTCCTTGCCTGCTTTCTGCTTTTTCCTTGATTGTCCTTTTGCTTGCTGTTTACTTAGTCTACTGTAGCTGTTTCTGATTTTCCTTCCATTATCTGTGGACTATGGAGAATAACTTCTGCTGCCTGGCACACTCTCATTACTTTGTATAAGGTCAGATTCACATCCTCCTAGAGGGTCTTCCCTGTGCCCAGTTTCAAATCTTCAGTTCCTATTACAATATGATCCTGCATATTAGATGCAGCTTCAGGTCTGTTAGGAATTCCTTAAAGGATTTACCTTATTCTTACACTCTTTTGTGAAACTTTACCTCTCAAATGTCTAACTTGTTTTTGGTATGCGGTATTCTGCAAAATTCTGTAATGAAGTCTGTGATGGCCAGACCCAGGGAGATTAATAAGCAATAAATATGTGCTTCTTAGAGGTATTTGGTATTTTGCCTAAACAGGTAATATTAGATAATATAAAGCTTCTAAGTTTGTAAACTGCAAATGTAACTTGTCTGTCATAAGTTTAACCAAAATGATAAAATTAACTGTTCATGGAACTGACTGGGCCCCATAGGCAAAGCTGTAGATGTGAGATTAGCTGACCTAACGGTTTCTGCTTTGATAATAAAAAACTGGATCTAGCTGCCTGGCACACCCAACACATTCCAGGAAAGCAGATCCCAAGAAAGCATATTCAAATGAAACCTAAAAGGGGTTGGGACTTAGGCAGAGCAATGTCAATTTCAAACCTAAAGGTGCTGCATTGCAATTTGCTTATTGGATAAACCCGAGTCTAGGTAGTAACCCTTTATGATAATTTCTAACACCTTTCACTCCCATAGGGTAACAACTATAGAGCAAGTTTGTGACTAGCTTTAAAGCCAACAGATTAGCATAAGACTAGGTAAAAAAAAGCATGTGCATCAGGTAACCAACAGGAAGGAAGGAACAGAATGGTTATTTCTGTTCCACACTCTGACCCCAGACTCCCGGTGTGAGTGAGGATTGGCTCCTGATCAAGGGACCTTCCCCAGGAATCCTTCTGACAGCGTTGATTTTGCTGGAATCACTTCACGCGTACCGGGCATTGAGGGACTATCCAACCCATGTTTGTCCATCTGTTGTTTTGAACAGCCCAGTGGCTAATAGCCTCACAGTGCCCAGTTGGCCTGTGACAGAATTGATCTATCTGTTGTTATTATCTGTTATTTACTATTAGCTCTTTAATACTGCATTATCTACTTATTGCATTTGTCTTTCTGTTAACTGTTATGTATGTGTAAGCTATAATAAATTTGCCTTTACTTCACTCACAACATTGCCTCCTCGATCCAAAACTGAATCAAAGAGCCCAGTTAGCCTGTGATAAAATTGATACACTCACAGTGCCCAGCTGGCCTGTGAAAGCAGTCACATAGCTTTTTCTCTCATCCTGGTTTAGCTGTATGCTATTAAAGACATCAACAGCTTCAGGTCTGGCTATATTCAGGAATATGGCTATTTTTTGCTCATTTTCCTTTGCTGCATACCTTGTTGCTTGCATGTATATGTAAAAACTTTGTTTAATTTTTCCATGATTCAGCAGATTTATCTGAGAGCCTCAGCTCCTTAGAGGTTTTCAGATACTCCATCTCTTCAGTAGTTTCTTATCTTCCACTTCACTTTCTTTGTACCCCATTCCTGGTACCATGTAAAAGAAGTACACCTTCTTGAATAAAAGCAAATCTTGTTTATTATTTTCATGAAAGACTTTAGCACTGTTTTGCAGACAAAGCTTTACAACAACAAACAGTTCTTTCTATCAGCTCTCCACCAGTCTCAGCCAGTTCTGAATCCCAAAACAAATTGTTTTCTTAGGGTAGGGACAGAAGTTACACTTAAACTGGTTTAAGTAATCAGAAACTGGTTTAAACCTGTAACAGAACAGAAGTTCAGTGCACATAAAACAGTTTCAAGATGGTTGAAACTGGTTTAAGATAAGCCTGTTTGAATGTAGCATCAGACTTAACTGATTTGAGTCAAACTGGTTTATGAAACTTCTGTCCCAGACCCCTTCCTGGTTCAAGTTAAATCATAGTCCCCCAGCATGCTTTCCAGCCCTGGGCTGTGCTGTGCTGTCTGCTCCAGCAAAGAAGATTTGGGGGGTGAGAAGGGAGGGGAGAGAGAGAAGCAGGGACTGCCCCCTGCCATGGCAAACCCTGGCTGGAGTCTGGGGCCAGGGAAGGGGATTAAATCCCCTCTTCCCCTGGTTAAATGCCCCTTCCCTGAGTACAGAGCTGTCCTACCTTGCTAAACTTACTGAAAGTTACTGCTGGCTGCAACTGTGGACTACAAATCCCAGAGGCACTTGGAAGCAAGAAGAGGAAGTGATGAGCAACCCTGCAGAGTCCTGTTTCTGTGATGCTGGGCTGCAAATCCCAGAGACCTCAGGGGCAGCAGGAAGACGAAGTGAGCACATAGCCTGTATTTCCTGAATCAATGGTAAATGTGTGTCCAGTTGTTTCTTAGTGTTATCTTTGCAGCTTAAACTAACCTGTGAAGACTGAATTGATTCAACCTTGGGCTTTTTGACTGTCTGTACTTAGCCTTAAAGAGGCAATATACTATTCCCACAGGAGCCACACTCCAGTTGCTAGCCAGGCTCCACACACTGGAGTACTGTCTCTGGAGCCACAGGGAGCACCCAGAATTCCAGGTAAGGCTGCTGGGGTCAGCCTATGTGCTGTTCCCAGCCTCCCCTACCCCACTCAGGGCAACTGGCCATGCATCAGAGCATGCAATGAACATTCCCTGAGGACAAGTAGCAGTAGCACAACTATGTGTTGCTGCTATTTCTCCCTGGGAACTGCATGTGTACACTCATCTGGACATGCCCTTAGTGTTGTAATTAAACACTTATTGCAAATGAATTATAAGAAGAAAATAAGCAGACAATGGCAGTATAGAGAGAAAAGTACAGAATGGTGCTTTGAATTTGTACTATTTGCATTTTCTTTGATACTTGTAGCTGTCTTTTCTACCAGCATAGCTTACTTTTTCAGCTGAGGATATATTAAGAAAACAATTCTTTTCTATGTTAATTCTTTTTTAAGTTAATAATTTGGCATGTGTATAGTGGGAATATGTGGGTGAACAGTGCTCAAAATGCTGTGGAAGCAGCATATACATACACAAAAACAGGCCTGTTAGGCCAGTGTTGGGGGGAGCCTATTCTTCTGCTTCTCTTCTGTGGTTGGTTAGAAGTCCTCATGCTTCTGAAGCTTTCTATCCAATGCCTTTCAGAAATCCAGCTGTAACTTTGTCTTGTGTGAAATTCCTCTCTTGCCCCAAAAGAGACTGTCTTATGAACTAAATAGGGAATGCTCATGTCCCCAGCCTGATGACAACCTGATGGGTTGATATACCCAACAGTGATGGCTGCTTCCTTTCCTTGTGTGGAAGTTTGAGTCACTGAATGTGCAAACTTACAGATACAGGAGAATGTGCAGTAAATTAAAGTGAATCTGCAGTGTGCTAACTATTCTGCATAGACTTCCCATGTGGACAGTCATAGTGCACATTACATGTGCCTTCGTGTGAGGTTGCTTATGCTTGTTTGAAAATAGTTAAAGTGCTCCATGTGAAATCAGAGCATTCTGTGTTTAAAGTATTTGCAGCACCTTAGTAGCATTCTATCACCAGAGTCTCTCTGTGAAGGAGCAATATATGCTACCAGGAGTCTTTCTGTTGGCATTATTATTGTTTGAGGGAATAGTATAAGCAAATCCAAAAAAAGTGTTAATTTGCTGGGATAGTTGTGTTGATTAGGGGCCTAACATAGGTATGTAAGCAGAACTTTATAGTGTAAGCCAAACTCTTATTTTTACTGTACTCTAAATTGATCAGCTTTTAAAAAACTTAAGACTGAATAGCTGAGCTATCTGACATGGGAGGTTTTTTTATAAGGCTGCAGATAATCTGCTGAGAAAATTGAAAAATAAGACACTTCACTCAGATGTATGGAGAAGGAAAAAAAAACCTAAAAGAGCAGTAGGACTGGAATTTACATGAAACTGTAATCATCAGTGGCTTTGATTTTACATTGTTTGCATTTGGGTATTCTTGGTACATAATCATACCGTTTGTTTGACTGCAATAAAAATTTTAATCATTTGACATATGCCAATTAAAATGAACCAAAGTTATATGGCAAATACTAGGAACTTTTGCTGCTTATGTGACTTAGTGGGGGGGGTTGTCTTTACTACAGTTAGCTCAGACCACATGTGCAGACATCTTGCAGATTGATTCTTCTTATGAAAAGTTTTACTCAGATGCTATTTCCACTATTACTTTTTCACTTTATCTCCCTATGATTTCTCAGCAGCTATTTCACATCTTCAGAACTTAGCGACAGACGACATAAGATCTGTGGCATCTCTTAAAAAAGAAAATCAAAATAGGTTAAAACATCCTAGATTAGGAAAACATGTTGACACTATTAAAAATAATTGGATTCTTCAACCCTTTTGTCAGAACACAAATTAATACTTAAAAATCAAGCATTTCATTAAGTGTTTTTCTGGATTAAGGCAACTGAGAGTGAGATCAAGCTGTTTGTATGTGGCAGAGGCAGCAAGGAGTGATATCTCTTTAAGAATCAGTTTTTATTCATTTTGTTTCAGTCCCAGAATCTTTTGAAAGTACCATATGGCAATGAGGGCAGGCTACCTAGCACTGCTAATAAGAAAGCAACTTACTGGTTCAGGTTGCCAACTATCCGTAAATTTAAGGACAGTCATAAGAAAAAAAAGCTAAAAAACCCTGTCCATAAAGTCCATAAAAAAAGAGAAGCTATCTGTTAAAACAACAAAACAAAACAACCCCCCCCCCAAGTAACTGTGAATTTGATTGAAGATCTGTTACCTAAGTGAGGCTGGATATTGAAGATCAGATGCAATGAAGCATTGCCAACTGGTGTCTGAGTAAGACTGCGACTCAGGTACCTGCAGGTACCTCTCCATCAAAGTTTTATAGGTCATGGAAGTCTCTGTAACCCCTTTCCCACCCTTACAGACATGTACTGCTGTTGCTGTGTCTCATCATTTGGCTGTGACACTGCTCATCTTGCAGGCAGGCAGGCCTGGGCTGGATAGGAATGGGGAAGTGTGTATGGAGTGGAGTTGTGGCACCAGGAATGAGGAGAAGTGTTGGGTGGTGGTCTATGCAAGGGTGGAGGGAGCAGGAGTAAGGCTTTGAGGGGGACATCATGGTTCAGGATGCTGCTAGGGGTATAAGGGTGTGGAAGTGAGTAGGGGACCCCTGAAAGCATAGTGTAAAACTATCCTTGCAATCATACAGAGTTGCTAACTTCAAATTTTTTTTTTACTGACTTTACAAACTCTTTACTGACAACCAAACTTTTTTTTTTTTTTTTTTTTTACTATGGTTGGTGTTAAACCCCTAAATGTGAGCCCAGCCCTTGTTACTGGCAGAAGGGTTAGATTTATATTATGAAAAACATGTCAGTAAACACATGACAATAAAATGCTTGGTTGTCAGTTACAAAAATTACAGATTGTCAGTAGAAAAATAATTCTTGGGCTTGCAACCCTATTACTAGTACATCTAGCATTTCAAAATTTATTTTAAAATTATACTAAAATTCAAAGAATGTTATTGGTCTTTATTCAGCCAGTGTTCATAGATTCATAGACATTAGGACTGGAAGGAACCTCAAAGACCATCAAGTCTAGCCCCCTGCCCCAGGGGCAGGAAGTCAGCTAGAGTCAAAGGATCCCAGCAAGATAAGTATCCAAATGTTTCTTGAAAGAGTCCAGAGTAAGTGCCTGCACCACTTCTAGAGGGAGTCTGTTCCAGGTCTTGGGGGCTCGGACAGTAAAGAAATGTTTTCTTATGTCCAGCCTGAAATGGTCTTGGAGGAGTTTATGACCATTGGTCCTTGTTTTACCTTGGGGCACTCAGGTGAACAGATGTTCTCCCAGATCCTGTTGCACGCCCCTTATGTTCTTAAAGGCAGCCACCAGGTACTACCTGTGCTTTTCCAGGCTGAAGAGTCTGTCTTCATAAGGCCTATTCTCTTGCCCTCTGACCATGCATATGGCTCTCTTCTGGATTCTCTCAGGCTTCTCAACATTCTCTTTCAGCAGTGGTGCTAGCAAGCTTAGCACTGCCGAGCCTATAAGCATGCTGTAGGCCTTTTTTCCTGAGGTAGAATACCTTACATTTATTGATATTGAATGACATCAGGTTTGTATCTACCTACTTACTAAGATTATCCAGGTCAGCCTGGATCACTAGCCTGTCCTCAGGTGTGGATGTTATGCCCCAAAGTTTAGTGCTGTTGGCAAACTTATCCAGTGCGCTTCTGCCACCAATGTCCGCATCATTGATAAAGATGTTAAAGAGAACCAGTCCAAGGACAGAGCCTTGCAGGATGCTACTTGTCACGGAGAACCCTAGTGATTTGCTACCATCAACCACTACTCTCTGGGTTCGACCTTGGAGCCAATTTCCCAGCCAGTGGACTGTGGTGTAGCTGAGGCCACAGTTGGCCAATTTTTCCATGAGGAGGTCATGGGACACCAGATCAAAGGCTTTTTTTAAAGTCCAGATATATGACATCAATCTTTTCTCCCTTGTCCAAGTGGTATGTCAGCTGGTCATAGAAGGAGATGAGATTGGTCAGGCAAGACCTTCCTGTGACAAACCCATGATGGGTTGCCTCAGGATGTTGCCTTCATCCAGCTTATCCAGAAGGGTCTCTTTGATAATTTTCTCCAGAATCTTACGGGGGATTGAGGTCAAGTTGATTGGCCTGTAATTCCCTGGATCTTTTTTTCACCCTTTCTTGAAGATGGGTACCACATTGGCCTTCTTCCAGTCTTCAGGTACTTCACCTGAGCCCCATGAGTTTTCAAATATTTTTGCCAATGGTTGGGCTATGACACCTGCCAGCTCCTTGACCACCCTAAGGGGTAACCTGTCAGGACCAACTGACTTGAAGGTGTCCAGCCTCTTCAGGTGATCAACACCCATGCTGGGTATAAATATGCCCTCACCCTGCCCATCCTGCATCTTGCTAGGCAGGGCGGTCCCATTGGACTGATGAAAGACCGATGCAAAGTACCCATTAAATAGATTGGCCTTTCCCCGGGTGTCAGTTATCAGCTGTCCTGTGTGGTTCAGCAGGGGTCCAATGTTACCCTTGCTTTTTTTCCAACTCCCTACATATCTGAAAAAGAACTTTTTGTTGTCCTTGATGTGTAAAGCTAAATGGAGCTTGGTTGCAGCCTGTCTTTCCTAATCTGCTCCCTACAGGTATGGACCAGTACTGAGTATTCCTCCTTGGTGGTAATTCCAGCTTTCCATCCTTTATAAGTCTCTCTTTTAAGGCATAGGTGGTCCTCCAATTCCCTGCTGAGCCAAGGGAGTTGCTGTGCCCTTTTGTTATCCTTCTTTCCAAGATGGGATGGCCATCTCTTGTGCTGTCAGGATTGCTCCCTTGAGGAGCAACCACTCCTTTTGGACTCCTCTTCCTGTCAAGTCGTGGTCCCTTAGGGCCTCAACAATGAGCCTCCTGAGCTTGTCAGAGTCAGCTTTCCTGAAGTCGAGGACTACTGTATTGCTGACTGACTTGCCAGCTTTGCGATGGATAGTAAAGGTGATCAGGGCATGGTCACTATCACCCAGCTTTCCATCAATTCTTAGGTCACTGACTAGGTTATCCCCTTTGGCCAGTAACAGGTCCAGTAACACTTTACCTCTTGTCAGTCCATAGACTTCTTAAGTCAGGTAGAGCTCATCCACACATGCAAGGAAGCTTTGTAACTGATCAGATTTGACTGAGTGCTCTTCCCATGAGATGTCCGGATAGTTGAAGTCTCCCATGACAACCATATACTGAAAGCATGCCGCCTCAGCCAGTTTCCTGGTGAATTCCTGGTCCAGCTCTTGTTTCTAGTTAGGAGGTCTGTAGTAGACTCCTACCATGATGTCCCCTGTGCCATGTTCCCCATGTATTTAAACCCAGAGAGACTCCAGTCAACCTTGTTAGGTGCCAATGTCAATTTTCAGGGATGTATAGCTGTCTTTGACATAGAGGGTTATACCCCTACCCCTTTTATCTGCACGATCTCGCCTCTACAGGGTATAGCCATCTATACCTGTGGCCCAGTCATGGGTGTAGTCCCACCAGGTCTCTGTTATCCCTATTAAGTCATAGTCATTCTTGTTTAGCAGGAGGACCAGTTCCTCCTGTTTATTCCCTGAGCTTCTGGCATTCGTGTATAGGCAGGCAAGTGTCCTATTGGGGGCCCTTGCCTTCCCCACAGATCATTCCAGGGCTGGGGTAGGGGTGGGTTCCCTTAAGTGACTTAGCCTGCTAAATTTACAAGGTTGCCCAGTGGGCTTGCAGTGGTGATAATCCCCACAACCCTCATTGGGCTTAGTTTAAAACCCAGTAGAGTAGGTCAGCCAGTCTGGCTGAGAAGAGCCTCCTCCCCAGTGGAGTGAAGTGGAGGCCATTGCTCCCCAGAAGACTACTGCCTCTCTCACCAAAGAAAGCAGACTGTGATCATGGAAGTTGAAGCCTTCATGATGACACCAGTGCCACAGTCTTTGGTTGACTACCTCAACCCATCTCTTCCTCCTCAGCCCATGACTCACAACTGGGAGGAGCAAGAAAAAGACCACCTGTGCCCCAACCCCTTAAGCTCCAATCCCAGAGTCCTGTAATCTCTCATGACCTGGCTGGGAGTGCTCTGAGCCATGTTATTTGTGCCCACATGGATAAGGAGCATAGGGTAGTGGTCGGAGGGCCAGATAATCTTTGGGATCCTCTCTGCTATGTCCCAGATGTGGGCTCCCAGGAAGTAGCAAACCTCCTGGACTAAGTGGTTGGGGCAGAAGATTGCCTCCTCAGTCCCCCTCAGGAGGGATTCTCCCACAGTGACCACTCTGCATTTTATTTTAGGGAGAGTAGAGGTGGGTGATCCTCCCTTGCCTGCAGAAGCTGGCATCTCTGCAGGCTCAGCTGGGGCTGCAAGAGGTTCTTACCTGTTGCAAAGCCCCAGAGGGGAGGGGACCTTGGTGTGACAGGCCTTGGAGCCCTTGACCACCTTGTTCCATCCCCCTGGCTTGTCAGGATGGGAGATTGCTGAATCCTCCCTTGCCCTGGAAGGTGACCTTGGTCTACTCTCCACCTCCAGGAGGTGAAGGGCATGGCAATAGGAGTCAATCCCCTGTTCCCCATCCCTGATGGCATGCAGCCTCTGGACTGCAGCCTGGAGCTCCTCTATCTGGCACCCCAGGGACTCCAAAGTGGAGCAAACCCCACAAGGGGAGGTGGCCATGCTCCCAGTCCCATGAGCCAGGAAATGTGCCAGGAACCCCCCCGCAGCTGAGAGCCAGAGGCTCTGTTTGTGTGGAGCCTGGAACCATGGGTTCCATCTGGGTGGAGGCCTCTGAGGTGCCAGAGGGGGAGGCCGCAGACTCTGAGGGGACCTTCAGGGTGTGGTGTGTGCCCATCTGCATCATGCCACTGGTTGGCTGGCTACTGATGGGACTAGTTTTGCTAGGGGACACTGTAGGGCCTTGGGCCTTCCTGCTCACCCTCCTGTGCAAACTCCCACACTAACTCACATGCCAGGAAGTGAGGCATCATGTGGCTCCCTAGGGCTGGGTCAAGTAGGAGCTGGGGGGGCATGTCCCTCCTTGGCTCTGACTCAGCTGCCTGCAGTGTCTGGGTTCGGGTCCCTGCCTTCCTGCTGCAGGCCCCACCTACCTCTGGCTGTGCTGGGAGTCCAGGTTGGGGTCCTGCTGGAGGTCCTGGGGGTCCTTGCACTCATTGCGGGTGCAACAGGCTTCTGCCCATGTGTCTCTTGCCAGAGTCAGGGACGAACCGCAGCTATGCCATCAGTGGGCCCTTTTAAAACTGTGCACATGCACAGAAGTGCTCGCCCATGGCACTGCCGCTCTAGGGGTTGGGGGATCCCTACCCATGGAAGAAGGGGACAGATGAGTGCCCCCCCTTCCTCAGTGTCATGTGGCAGGTGGGACCAGTTGTGTGGCTCCCTGGGGTCTGGGCCAAGTAGAAGCCGGGGGGCGTATCCCTCCTTGGCTCTGACTCACCTACCTCTGGCTGTACCAGGGGTCCAGGTTGGGGTCCCACTGGGGGGCCTTGGGGGTCCTAGGCTCAACAGGGGTGTAACAGGCTTCTGCCCATGGATCTCTTGCTGGAGCTGGGGATGAACTGCAGCTAGTGCATCAGCAGGCCCTTTTTAAACTGCACACATGTGCAGAAGGGCTCACTGATGGCACCCCACCACTCTAGGGGCTGGGAGGGTCCCTCTGGCTGCACCGGGGGTCTGGGTCAGGGTCCTGCTGGGGGGCTCAACAGACTTATGCCCATGTGTCTCTCACCGGAGCTGGGGATGAACTGAAATGTTGTTGAGCTACAAGAATGTGACCATAGAACTCTGATGAATCTCTCCACGAAGCGTTTTTTCTTTACTTGCAAAAGACAAGATTACTGGTGCATTCCATGCCACCATGGGCTACAAGTCTGGTTTTAAACCCCACCCAATTATCTCTGTCACAACTAAATGAAGAATATTTCACCCCAGTGGGTAAATGGGATAGCAGTTTTTACTTTGCTGTGCTCAGACAGGCTTTGCAGGTCTTTCTGGTTCATCAACCAAACCTGAGCAAAAAGGCCACACTGTCATTTCTGCTGTGGCTGATGCTGCAACATCTACTGTCATAGGGTAGTGTTTAGTAAAATAACATGTTTTGAAGTACAATGTAGTGATAGTGCTGGCTGCTAACCTAAGAATGATGCAAGATCTAGTACCCTTTTCTTCTCTTTCATTAAGGCATTCATGGCTGTATTTGACCTGTCTTATTTTTTTTTAAATGAAATTCCATATCATGACAGATGTATATAGCAAAACTGTCAATTGTATGTCTGCCACAGCACAGTCTTTTGAGCAAGGTTTTTCATGTAGTTTGTGATGTAGTTTCCACTGACTTCATACAAGAATTTGAATTTTGAATGACTGCAGCTTGCAGTTTGTTCATGTTGTATCCTGGCCATGCAGCATTATATCCAGTACAGAAGTTAGAAATCCCTCAAACAGTTCTTAAAATCTCCTGGAAAAGTTGGAGCAACTGTTCACAACATGGGTGCATCCTGAACAATGGTGCCAACTGAAGTGATGCAGAATTCTGTGTGTACACACATTCATTCACACACAGGTGTTTTGTTATCAAGTAGGATGGGATACACAGATAACAAAGGACATTTAGAGGTTAACAGGGATTTTGCAACCAGCTGTGAAAAGCAGGCTTAGTAACAGATGTGTGGAAAAACTAGTAGAAAGGCAAAAACTTCCTACACAATGAAGAAAGAAAAATGATATTTCTAAAAGGAACTGGTTCAGAAACATCATTTTATGTGCCTAGTTAACTTACTAGCACTTGGAAATTCTGAAACATGTGTGATGCACACCATCAAATAGGGGATTTTTTAAATTACAGTTGTATGCTAATTACTCATTTTAGGCAGTGGTTTGTCTGAAGCAGTAAATGATCCTAGACCTTTTGTCTTTGTAAGAAAAAAACCCTACTACTAAGATGTTGGGGACTGTTAGTCACCAATGCCAGAATTGCTACTCTTCTAAACCCTGAATAGAAATGAATTCAATAAAAAGAGACATAATGACGGATTTATAAAAGTAACGTTCCTTTACATAATGGGTTTTCTATTCTAATATTTCTTTACTATAATCCTTTAAAATTATGCAAAAAATTTATTATTTAAGTGATAGTAAAGAATTCATTAAAAGATTAATAGTTCTGGTTTACCAATTCACTTACCAGGTCACTTAATTATTTAGTTCATTAATTCTGTAAATGTCAGACTTACCATGAACTCCAGTGATTTGCATAAGTAAGGTTATAGTTCTACCAGCAATCACAGTCTAACAACTTCAGATAGGAATTTGGCATCATTTATACATTTCAAATGAAATAAAGTGTTTGTATGTATGTGTGAAACAACAAGGGAAATCCAACCAATTTGATCTAGCTACGTCCATTTAAAAAGCTAGGGTGGGCAGCCGTAATGAAAAAACCACCAAAGAGCAGCAAGAAAATAGCTTCTATATTAAGCGATATGAAGGACTCTTCTTGTGGATCCTCATCGTCCATTTTTTTAATTCCTCTCATCAAAGGAAATATCGAAGGCCCTCCTAAAGTAGAATATTTTATTTATTAAAGATTGTTACTCACTGGAATAG
This sequence comes from Crocodylus siamensis, assembly GCF_052110815.1. Classification (NCBI taxonomy): domain Eukaryota; kingdom Metazoa; phylum Chordata; order Crocodylia; family Crocodylidae; genus Crocodylus; species Crocodylus siamensis. The sequence goes on along the minus strand of NC_143398.1, from coordinate 49,187,608 downwards.
ATTCAAGGGAAGCAACATATCATTATCACATGGGTCGTTGTACAGAGCTGATAACTCATGCAAAATGAATGTTATTTACACCACACTAATGCACCCACATTACTCACACTTACGTATAATATACAAATCTATATAATACAAAATAGCCCTGTGATTTAAATCTTACAGTTAAATTAGTCTAAATGGCCATCAGCTGTCCTTTAATCTTCACTTATATTCATTAAGTCAAGACACTGTATGGTATGACAAGATGAACCTTCTTTTTTCATATGTGAAGTTTTCCATTCACTTAGTAAGCCTGAGTGGAGAACATCAATAGCTGGTCATTATGCACCATGTAAAATAATTTGATGCCCTATGGTGCATACAAGCTAAGTAGGGCCATCTTAAATAATTTTTATTGTGGAATGATTTCTTCCATTACAGATTCTATGCACTGTAAAATGGCAGGGAGTTATAATAGTCACAAGTCAGCATGTGCCCATGTATCCTGCTGCAGCAAGCATTTCAGTGTGAAGTTCTGCTCCTTTAAAGGTCTACACTCATGGCCCTTTCTTTCATGGCACTTTCTCACACATACCACTCAGGCTTTAGTCCTCATGTATATATGCCAAACAGGTATAAGTTTGTTGGGGAGGTAGAGGGGGCAGGGAGTTGAGAAACATAAACTGCTCAGACCCATTCCTGCAACCCCTTTGAGCAGATCCATTAAATACAGTTAGTCATGTGAGCATAAGATCAGGCTCTTCCTGACAGCACAGGATCTATCTCCCCATAGCATCCCTTATACTTAGTCACAAGATGGATAAATGATAAAAGGTATACTTAATGGTGGGGCAAAGAAGAGTCAGAGTTATCAGAGTGATGAGTAAGTTAAAGTCCTTGCCACTTACATAGATTTGACATTAATTCCACTCTGAGCAATCTCCTACCTTGCCCAACTGCACATGCACTGGGTGGGAGGGGGGGCTTAGGGGGCTATAGCCACCCAAAATTTGCCTTAGCCCTCCTGTAGCCATCCCTCCCAGCATCGCCCCTGTCCAAACACCCTACCTCCCCCTGGGCCACTGCCAGCCCCCTTCCCACCCACAGCACTCCCAGCTGGGCTGAAAAAGTATGTTTGGCCAGAAGATGTATAGTACAGACCCTACAGTTTTCCCCTCAGCCCCTCCACCAGGAAAAGGTTGGTGCCACCTCTGCTCAGAAGTAATCTAATATAGCTAGGTAGCTGCCTGTCTCAGAATCTACTGGGAAAAGCGTATACATTTTGTAGAAGTATCCAAAAGTTCAGTCAGAGAAAAAATACAACCTGAGGATGAAGCTGTCTGTCCCTCCCTCCTCTCCACACCCCCCCCAGCCAAATCTTTTAGCCCAATATCCTAGTGCAGCTGTCCTCAAGCAGGGTGTTGAACTGTTAGATATGCAAACACTTGCACATGATTCACAAGATAAATGGAAGATTTTATATGGGAATCCAGTGTCAAAAATGTTTTGATCTTGTATTGTTTTTCCAAGTTTTTTAGAAACACAAGAATTGTTCTGTTATTTTTGTTGTAAAAAATGAGTGAAAGCAAAGAACTGGCATTTTCCAAGAATGTAAAAATGTTCTAGTCATTAAGAAACTTGACTAGATTCTAGCTCCTCACTCCTCTGTCAAGCTAGGTGATGTTTGAGCTTCCCTAACCTCCAGGTCATGGGCTGGACCAGGAGTGCTCAACCCCTGGCCTGCAAGCCAAATCCAGCCCATAGAGCCATGGTATCTGCCTTGCAAGGCTCCCCACAAGTTGGGAAATTTAGTGGTGGAGTAGCAGTAGCAATTAATACTGCCACCCTTCCCCCACTGCCAAATTCCTAATCCCCACATGGCCATGCCACTTCCCCAGAACAGCCATATCCAAGCCAGGCCACGCCCTCTTCCTCCATATGTAGCTGGATCAGGCTGGGCCATGCCCTCTCACCCCACATGGCTGGTTTGGGGCCAGGCTGCTCCCCCACTCTTCACATGACTGGATTGGACCCCACTGTGTCCATGGGAGCCAGCTCATAGACAACTGGATCCTGCCCATGCAGCCCATGGGGCAAAAAGGTTGAGCACTACTGAGCTAGACAAAGTCAAGATAATACTCTAATTCTCTTACTGAAGCTAGTCCACTGAGTTGCCAAGAGGGAAGATGCACTGGAAAAGAAGGACAGGAAGCAAACAGGAACCTGATTTTGTGGATGAGTAAACAAGGTACTGTTCTGGAACTGTTATGGTCCTTATTCATATTTCTGCATTCAGTAACAGTGATGGTTTAACTTCAATAATATGGTTCAACCTTCCAGCCCCACAGGCAGGATGGGTGGCACAGACAGTCTGTGGACCATATATCCAGCATGGGCTTGGTTTGCAAGTGTGATCTGTCTCTGAACCAGCCTGATCTACCATGCAGGGCCATAGCATCTGGCCCATGGGGTTCCTGATGGATCCAGAAATTTGGTAGCAGGGGAATGGTAATTAATACTCTCACTACTCCCCTGCTGCTAAATTTCTGGACCCATCTGGAGGCCCACAAGTCAGATGACATGACCTCCTGAGCTGGATCTGGCCTGCAGGCTCCAGGTTGAACACCACTGTTGAGTACCACCAAATGTTCTGTTTTTACCAGGAGAGTCACCATAATCCTGTAACCACATATGTAGAAGCATTCACACTTCTTCTCTTGGACCAAACAGGCACTTCTTGCTGATAAATAACCTAACTCCAATCCATTCAAAATCCATCCAGGAGAATGAATGGTCATAGGCTTTCCCTCAGATTAGCTCTTCCTGGGGAATAGGAGTGGAGCTGTGAATAAAAGCCACTGTATCTTCCCGAGACCAGGGTCACTCTGGTCTGGGCTCAGGGGGAAGCTGCTCCTACCCCTGCCATAGACCAGGAGGGGAGTTGGCAGCTGTTCCCTGCTGGCTGCTCACACAGGTGTCCCTAGACTGACAAGCAGCCCAGGGGGCTTTGCCATGCTGCTCAGTCTGCTCAGCTCCCAGGCACTGGGAACTGAGTGGAGGGAGCAGTGCTGCAAGCGCTGTATTTCCTTCTCTCCTGAAGTCCCCTGTGAGTACATACAGTTGGTCAGGGAGGTTAGATCACATAAAAATAGCCACCCAATCTAATTTAGTTTGGCTGGATGCAGCCCTTAGACTTAGATCCCTAGTTAGGTCAATCTAAATGAGAATTGTTTGGAAGTTCAGGACAGTTAGATCTAAAAATGGCTGACATGATCCAGGTTAACCCTATCTCTGAGGTTGTCTAACTTATATTGGTTTGGCCATTTTTAGACTGATCTGTCTTGAACTTCTATACAGTTCCCAGTGAAACCCCAAGGCTGGGAAAGCCAAGTTACTTACCCCAGTCCCAGCCCCAGGGCTGCATTTTTCCTACCTGCCCCCTCCAGCCTCTTTCCCCATCCCAGATGTACAACCCTCTCCCAGAAGAGAAGCCCACCCCCCCAAACACACTCATCCTACAAGCTGCTCCCATTGCTGGTTTTATCACTGTTCACTGATGTTGGGAGCTGAGGAAGTAAGTTAGGGTGGTAAGAGGGGCAGGAGGAGGGGAGGGTAGGTTTGCACAGTGGGGATTGTTCATCTGGACATAAGGTGGTTTGGGGAGCTAAAAATAACCCAGGGGATTTGGGGAGATAAAAATGTTCCCAGGGAGTAGGGGAGAGAGCTCCCCAGCTCCCTGATCCCACCAAACCCCCAGATCCCAACAACGCCTTGCAGACCCTGCATGCCCCTGCAATCCCTTTGCAGACCCCCCATCTCCCTGATCCCTTCTACAAACCCTGCCTGCCCCCTTGATACCCCCATGGACACCACTTGGCCCCCAATTCCCTGTTTCTCCCCCATGGATGCCACCTGCCCCACCATTCCCCTCTCAGAGCCGGCTTGCCCCCCTGCTCTCCTCAAACTTCCTTCTTCCTGACTTACTTGAGATCAGGTGACTATTTTTAACTCAGTCACACCTCTCCCTGACCTCTCTGAATTTCTGTACACAGCCTGTGTGGGAAGTGAGCAGGGGCCTTTTCCCTGCTGCTCTAGTCTCTCTGAGAATGGGAGGACTGGTACAGCCCATCCTTTCCCTGGACTGGGAACATCCAGTTTCAGGAAGGAGCAAGAAGCAGGGGAGAGGGGGTGGTTGCAAGATGAATGCTTGTACTGCTTACTTTCCTGGAATCATTCCTAGAGGTGGGGAATTTCCATGGCTAGAAAGGAATGTTTGTATGCAGCCATAGACTCTTCAGTGGAAAATGAAGAAACAGCATTGAACCCCTGCAGGCTTTGGAAAAGATGTCTATACTCCCAGCTGAGTTTAGTTAATAATTGGTGGCAAACTAAAACTACATTTTTTGTACCTTGTCTTTCTTTCTTCACATCTGAGACAATGACATGAGTGGTGCAAGCTGGAGCTGGGGTGCCAAATCTTGTGCAGCACATAACTCCAACTCAAACTAACGCTGCTATTCTGCACCTTCCATGAGCATTTGCCATTACATGCCCAAAAATCTTTTATATTTCAGTGGCTTTTAGGGTTTGTGAATACTATGGAATTAAGCCCTAAACACTTGCAAGTTTTTGTGCTCTTTAAGTTTTAAGAGCTATGGGAACTCTGTGTCAATACTGAATCTTTAAGATCCAGAGTATTCCAGATACAGAGTTTGCAAAAGTAGCTTTTCAGTTGTTCGTAATTGTAGCTTGAATTGTTTGGAGAATGAACCTAAAAATGAAGTGTGGCTGGATGCAGCCTCTAACTATGAAGCCAGAACCCCAGCTGATACAAGTTGGCATAGTTACGTGAAGTCAGCAGAGCTACGTCAGTTTAAATTGGCTGAGGAGCTGGCTTAACAACCATCCATCCCACTGTGTTAAACTAGATTATTTTGTTATTAGTTTAGTCTCTTTTTGGTTGCTGGTCTGTTCCAGTTAAAATAATTGTGTTTGTATAAAAAGACATGATTGGTCTGTTGGATTTGGGGCACCTTTGTATCAGTGAAAACACTGAAAGAAAACCTACCATAAGGTGGGGGAGAATCTCACTCTGAGGGTCCAGACTGCATCAGCTAGTTAGGTTGCAAGGAGTAATTATTTTTTTGGATCATACTTAGTGTTTGTGGCTAGGTACAGACATTTAAAAAGCTTGAGGTGGAATCAATCTCAGTTATGTGTTTTTTTGGAAGCAGCGTAGGTTAGATTTGTAGCAAACAGAACATAGGTTTGCCTGGGGGGGAGGGGGAAGACGCAAATTTTAGACCAGGTTCCATCCTTCTTAAACCAGTCTGTCCTCAACTTCTGTTCTCTTTTTGGGATAGAGCAGTTTTATGTGCCAAACTCCATTTCTGTTATAAGTACAGACTGGTTTCCAATCACTTATACCAGTAAAAGTATAATGTAAGGTACCTGGTTTATATGACAGAATATTATTTTGAAGATTATGCTTGGAAGAAGTCATAAATGAAACCTTTAAACATGAAGACCCTAAATCTACCTATTCTTTAGGTATCCTCATATTTTATTTAACATTTTCACCTAATATTTCATTAAACAAACCTTCTTGTGGTTCAGCTCTTATTTTAACACACACCACACATAAGTTCTATTAGATATGATATTCAACTAAATAAAGATATCTATGGGGACACCAGAAGCCACTATAGGTTATTATTATAACCAATAAGTAGATCCACTCATCACTGTTAATCAATAGAATGTTATGCTAATACTTTCTATGGCAAGATCTATTTGAGAAACTAAGAAATCGCCATACCAGACCAGGCCCAGGGGTTTCTCTTCACTTTTACTCTAGCCAATAATAGATGCTTCAGAAGAATATCTGCTCACCTTTCTGGACTTTAAATAGTGGTTGGAAACATGAGGATTTATATCACTTATTCATTTTACTGGACCTATAAACTTTACAGGTCAAAATTCAACTGCAGGATTGAGGCTTTGCAGGTATCCCAATTTTGAATTGCTTGCTTGTATTTCAGAATGTATAAAACAGAGGAAAATGGAATAGATTTTTATCAGTGATTTTCCAGCAATTAAATTATTTTGGTACAAAGTAAGTTAAAAGATAGATCTACTGGAAAAAATAAAACCCAAGCAAAAATGCCTGCTGTTTTCAAAACTTGGAAAGTATCAGACATTTTCCCGTTCGTTTTCAAATGGCAAGGCTTCAGAATTACAAAATAATTTCCTCTTGGGGTCACTTTTCACCAGTCACCACTCAGAATATTGTTCATCTAATGTAACAAAAATAAATAAAACTGTTATGAGGCAATATCCAATGTCTTGAAAATCTGAACTATATAGGATGCATTCTGTAGTATCTATTCTCCATCTTTATATGGTTTAATCAAATACCATGTTAATAACTCTGATACTGTGAGACCTTTTACCAGCATGCTTTGATGTTTTCCTGTCAAGAGCTGACTAATAGTTTCAGCTCTCCAAAGAACAACATAACAAAGATAAGGCAAATGCCAGAAAATGTATTCATTAAATGGTCAAGAGAATGCCAAGGACAAGCTCACTGTACAGTGTGTTAGGAGAACATCAATATTTGAGAAAAGGAAGATGCTGCTTTGGTATAACATATTTGTGAAAACCAGAATAAGCATGTTTTAAGCAAGACTTCTCTTTAATTATTGTCTGAGTTTCACATAAAGTCTGCTTCATCAACTGGATAAATATTTGACTGCTGTTCAGTAAATTGCATTAGTTTACTTTAACTGTATGCTCAGCCTTATTCAGGCATCCTACATTAGGCAATGTAGTGTGTAATGCATCTCTGCAGGTGACCAGAGCTATTCTCTGTATGAGGTAAATTAAAACTCATATTTTAAAAATTAAACATTCTTGCACTTCATGATTTCAATATTTAATTATAACCTGTGTCAGGGCCTAATCTCTGACTGAGTCAGGCATGAAATTAATCAAAAAGAGGCAAAAGCTTAGAATCCTTCTGCACTGTAAAAATAACATGATTTCTTTAGCAACTCTGATTCTAATAGCCATTTTATGAGAAGATGCCAATGACTGTATAGTTGGACTATAGTTAAAAGCCTGTTTTGACTGAAAAAGAATAGTGTTGTGTGCTGATTTGTATCACAGAGAACTGACAAAAGTTTTGATCTAAGGATTGAAGACTTAGCATGATCAGGTCCATAATGTTACAACCTGGAAATCTCTGGATCTATGGGAAGGTTCTTGTAAATCTGCTTTAAGAAGAGATTGAAAAGCAGCAGCTAAGGATTTTTTTTTTTTGTGGGGGGGAAGTGTTCGCTTTGTTTTGGTTTGTTTTTAATTCATTAGTGAATCCAACTTATAAAATAACAGATCCAATATTCTAAAACATAACCAATCCTCCAAAATATACCAACAGACAGTTATCAATCTCCACCACCAACATTGGTAATACAACCCAAATCAATGTCCACCACAGAGGTCTTGTGCCCCTTTCCCCTCCCTCCCCAAGCCCTTGACCAGTTTCCCACTGCCTCTATTGATAGTTCTCCATCTCCATAATAAGTTATCCCCTCCTTCCCCCCACAGAACTTTGCACAGTACAAATCTCACTACCCTCCACTCATCTCTACCCCCAAACCTTAAATTGATTCCAAATCCATTCATAAATGTTAGATCATATACCTTGCACTTCAGTATTTTTAAAAGTTTCTCATTTTTGTTCCTTTTTTTAGGTAATTCCAAAAATTTCCACCTGATTTCCAAGCAAGCCAGCCTCTCCTTACTTTCTCCCTGTAGAACACTGACTTGATAGGACAACTTTTCCATTACTAAAACTTTCAAAGGTTCTTGAAACCAGTCAGTAGTTTTAGGGGTGTTACTTCTCTTTCAGGCTTTTGCCTTTGTAATTCTTGCAATCAATAGGGCTAGGGATAGAAATTATATATAAAACAGTATAAGTGATCAGAAACTGGTTCACATCTGTAACACGAGGGAATTTCAGCACACATAAACCACTTTCAAAGTGGCTGAAACTGATTTAAGATAAACCTACATGGATGTAGTATTAGACTTAACTGGTTTAGTCTAAAACAGTTTATTGAACTTCTGTGCCAGGTCCCCTCCAGATTCAAGTTAACTCATAGTTACCCAGGACTCCAGGATGTTTTTCCCCAAACCCCTGTCTCACAGGGTGGGTGGGCTAGCCTTGGCCCAACCTGACTGCTCCAGCCAAGCAGGGAGGTGTGCTCTAGTGCCCTGCAGTAGGACTGTGCAAAGCTTTGGGTGCTGATTTGATTTGGAGGGGATTTGGCCCAATTCGGTGTCCAAAGCTCCAAATCTGAATTGAATTAGGAGACCACTAAAAAGGTCTGCATCAATTTGAAGCTCTCCAAATCAATTCGGAAAAGATTCGGAGAGCTTTGGAGATTTGGGCAGTCCCCACTCACCACTGCTGCAGGAAGCTGGATCCAGACTCCATGCCTGTGAGTAAGGGGTGTATGTGTGTGTGTGTGGGGGGGGGGCAGGGGGCTGGAGGAGGGAGGGGACCATGGGTGGACCCCCGCCAGGACCCATGCCCTGCCTGCTCCCTCAGTCATCCTGAGCACCCCCGACCCCTGCCTGCTCTCCCAGCCCCATCTCCCAGTTCTTTAAAAAAAAAAAAAGCCCCATACTCACCAGCTGCTGCAGCAGCCATTGGGGCCTCTGCGGACAGCTGTGGGGGGCGGGGGGTGAGCAGGGAGAGCAGGCAGGAGATAGGTCCTGCTCGATTCAGAGATTCGGTCGATTTGGCAGTGGCCGAATCTCCAAATCAGATTTGGCTGAATCAAATCAGGACAGTGATTCAAATCACCAAATTGAATCACTGTCTCCTGAATCAGCTGAATCCAAATATGAAGTGAATACTAGCTGCTTTGCACAGGCCTACCCCCAGCTTCTGGCTAGGCCACTGCAGGCATGTGGCTACATTTCAAGAATCAAAGTCTGCTCACTGCTCAACCTGCATAGCTTAGACTAACCTGTGAAGATTGATTCAACCTCAGGCTTTTTGACTGTCTGTACTTAGCATACATATTATGGTTCTCAACTTTTTTTGTACCAGGGCCCATTTGTAAACATTGATGGCTAATCTTAGCACAGTGCCCCTCACTTCTGACCCACTGCCCCCTGCCCTGAGGCCCCCAACATGTGGGGAAGGGGATGGTTGTGAGGGGCAGGGTGGGGAGATGTAAGGCATGGGGGTCCCAAGCAGAAGCAAGTAGCCCTTTGCAGGCTAGAAGTCTGCTGGCCTGAAAGGAAAAAGTCATGATTTCCTGCATTTTTCTCCTTTAAAGGAGAATCCTTTTTAAAAGTTTTGTTCTTCATTTTTTAAGTTTCTTCATGACCCTTTCATATATTCTTGAGACCCATTTTTGGGTCATGACCCACAGGTTGAGAAACACTAGCCTAGAAGATGATTGATGAATTTCCTTTACACTTCTATGTTGCAGAGTTCTCAGGAAGGTTCAGTAGGAACACTAAGGCTAGGAACAGAAGTTACACACAAACCAGCTTAAGTGATCAGAAACTGGTTTAAACCTATAACAGAATAGAAGCTTAGTGCACATACACCAGTTTCAAAATGGCTGAAACTGGTTTAAGATAAACCTGGTTGAATGTAGTATCAAACTTAGCTAATTTAGATCCAACCAGTTTATGAAACTTTTGTTCCAGACCCCTTCCTAGTTCAAGTTGTATCATAGTCCCCCAGCATGCTTTCCAGCCCTGGGCTGTACTGTGCTGTCTGCTCTAGAAAGCAAGGCTGGCCCTGCACCTCTGCTCCCTAGCTGGAGCAAAGGGATGTTTGTCAAAGGCGGCCACACAAACATGGCTGTGGATACAGCCCAGTCGGCAGTGAGTGGCGGGGGGGACTGCGCCCCCCCAGGCAATCCCCAGCTGGGGTCTGGGCCCAGGGAGGAGGGTTAAACACCCCTCCCTCCACTCAAACTTACTGCTGTCTGCAACTGGGGACTACAAATCCCAGAGGCACCTGGAAGCAGGAAGAGCAAGTGATAAGCAACCCTGCAGAGTCCTGCTGCTGTAATTCTAGACCACAAATCCCAGAGACCCCGGGGGCAGCAGGAAGAGGAAATAAACACAGCCAGAGAGCCATGCTCTAGTGCCTCCTGGCTTCTGGCCTTAGCCACTGCAGGCTGTGGTAATTGTCTGTTCACTTCTGTTTCAATGTAATCTGTATAGCTAGACTAACCTGCAAAGACTGAATTGATTCAGCTTCAGGCTTTTTGACTGTCTGCACCTAGTCTAAGGGGTTATCTGGTAGTTGCCATCCTTTTATTTCCCTCACCAGATGTCCAACCAGATTAATTCTGGATCATGTCCATTACATGTGGTAGAAACCTCCCAAGTGAAACTCCCTCCAACTGTTCCTATTCTAATACCATAAATGCATTTAATTTTCAGTGTCATGAGATACTGTTGATATAGGATATGTAGGATTGTAAAATTATTTTATTTTATTATTGCAGATGGATGTGTAGGACCATTGTTCCAGATAGGCTTCCATTCTTTGGCATTCATTTCTGATCCAGTGTCATAGCCCATTTTGTCATAAACTTTTTTCTTCTAGTTTGCTATTAAAATTGCTTTATATAAGACATACAATAGACCTGTGTGTTCCATAGGTATGACCAATATTTCTCAAATTCTGTCAGATTTTTTACTAAGATTTACTTTTCTTTGGGAGGGAATACGTTGAAAAATATCTTTGGAAAAATGGAATTTTAATGTCACTTGCAATACATTGTAAAACTTTAATGGATCAAACTATTAATGCAGAAGTAGGTGACAATATTGATTATTTTCTACAAAAGTAAATACACAGTGGTGATTTTGCTGGAGAATGCAACTATATTTTACTTTACAATCTCTATATAAAAGCTTTGCAAAATCATTTACAATTAATATATAATTTTAAGAAGTTGTTTTATTTGTCCTAGGGCAAAGTCTAAGTGGCTGAGAAGTGTGAGAGCATTAGTTCTGGTATAATGTGCACACAATTATTCCATTAAAATGCACACAATTTTCCATTAAAATTATTTCTTTACTTATAAACTTCAGGATATATTTTCTATTTTTAGCTTAATCAGCTTGGCAGTAAATCTGTTATCAGCTTGGTTTATCTTCCTTTGCCTTTCAGCAGTGAGGTTCTGAAAGTGGGTCATAAGAGCCCAAACTTGCTTTAGTGTTTGCTTGGGTCAGAAAACCTGAGAGAATGGTATTTATGTGAAAATTTGTCTAGGGTCAATAAGGTTTATTTGACTTTGCATTTGCTTTTGATTTTTGCATTTGCCACTTCCTGAATTGAGACATCCTTAAAAGCAGGAAACAATGGTGGAAAATATCAAAACAACTATTTAAAATATTGGGTTTTTTTGTCGCAGTAGTATGATAGAGAGACTATATTTGAGCTTTCAGTTTAAACAATTGTTCTTTTTTACTGATGCCCAAACTGCTAAGTTCATGAAGGAAGGGACCCATGAGAGAAGAAGCATACCGTATACCTTGGTAGCTAGGGACTCCTCTTAGTTTAGTTCTAACTCCTTTTCAGACACCAAATTCCTTGTGTCATATAATTGCTGTGCTTTTGATTGCCCCACTGTAAAATGGAGAATGTAGAGGAATCTTTTGAGGATTCTTTAGTGAAGTGTTCTGAAGAGGAAAAATGTTAAGTATATTAAAACAGATCTGGCAATGAAGAAACTAGTCACTAATCTGATTACTGGAGTTTCTATTCTGGTAGCTAATAGAGGACTGCTGAGAAGTACTCAGAGCTCACATTCTTGGTGAAGTTCATTCACAGTATCCCAGGTTCTAATTGTAAAAGAGAGTTATAATAATATGGGGCAGGGAGCAGTGTGTGGAGGAAGGAAATGTCTCTACAGGACAATAGGCAAATTAAGCTTGAACTAGATCTGGTCATTCATATTAACAAAACCAGACCTTCTGTTTTTCTATTTGTGTAGACATTGCTATTGACATTTCATTTTTAGTAATGCCCAGATATGTATTGACTAACCCTGTTAATAGTAGATTGTCATAAAGTATGAATGATGTCTTAAAATGCCAAGTAATTCTTCATTGTATTAGGATGTTAATCAGGTGGGAGGCTGCCTGTTTTGAACCCAATTTTTAGGGGGATCTCGGCAGCTCCATTCCACCCCTACACTGTGGCCCAAGCCTTGCAAATGGCATCCACCAGTGGTTTACACTGGGTCATTCATAACTCATATACATGAATGGATAAACAAACACATACTGGGCTCCAAGCTCTTGGCCCACTCACTGGGGCTCACTGGGGTCTTCCTCCCTGTGAGGCTCAGCTAGCCATAGCCATGCCTGGCCCCCTCTCAGGGTCTCTGAAGCCACAGGACTTATGCAGAGCCTAGATGCTGCTTCAGGTCCCTCCTCCAAGCTCAGCCCTGCCTCAGGACTCCCATGAGTTGGGGCCCCCCTGAGCCAGTTGAAACCACCAAGGATGTCGGGGCTGGGGTTACAAGGTGCCCCACACTTGCCTTTCACCAGGAAGGCAATTGACCTGGCATTTCCTGAGGACTCCCCCTCCACAGGGAGCCCCATCATACCCCCCCACACTTTGCCCAGCAGGGTGTCTGGCCGTTCATCTGGTTTATAGAGGACAGCCTGGTTTTCTGCTACTCTGTTCTCTGTCCTATTATTCTGAAACTGGACGCCTTTATGTCCTCTGTTTTCCTGTGCAGACTTCCACCAGTCTGACAAAAAGGCGTCCAGTTTCATATCAAAAGGACAGAGTAGCACAAAACTGGGCTGTCTTCTATAAAACCAGATTAATGACCACCCTACCTAGGACAAATGAGGCCTCCTCTACCACCCTAGCCTCACCCTGTCCTCCACAGTGTTCCTGGCAGAGCTCAGCAGAGAGATGTTTCTCCTCTGCTGGCTGACCACAAACTGCCCTCAGTTCAGGGAGCTGGGCCTTAAAATGGCTGCCCTCATTAGGCACCTGTCCCTCCCTGGCTCAGTCCTTAAAGTGGCAGGCACTACTAGTGCCCTGCCACACTTACCTTTAAGTAGAAATGGGTCAAATGGGAATGCTAGATTTGAATCACATACTCCTTCCACACCAACCTTCAGGGGAAAGTCACATCAGGAGTTAGACCCAGTTTAGCTTCTTCCCCTGCCCTCCTCCTGCATCTCATCTGTGTAATAAATTGACCTGGCATGCTGTTTTAGAGAAGATCGGAATTTTGTGTAACTGGATTATAATCCATTTCTAGATGCAAATTTTGTGGCTCAAGATCATTTCTACTTTTTGAAAGATGGTGAGATCATAGTCTGAGGTGTTTTGGCTGCAGGCTATCCATTCTTGCATTTGATGTGCATTGCATAATCATATTTATAAAAAATAACTAAAAGAAAGGTTCTCATAAATTATGCAAAATATAGTATAATTAGTATGGCATCTTGGTTCCCTATGTTCCTGTAACCAGGTTTGGTAGATGGCAAAAACAAATGTTAAAAGATTGTGTAAGTGACATAAATCATTTTCCCTCTATTTTTTCTTTTTTAGAAGAAGTTTAGTAATCAATATCTTTCTTAACAACCTGGGCTTTTAATGTTATAACTCCCTATTTTCTGAGAAACTCCAACATTTTCCCAATATTTTCATCTCTAATAATGGAATAAGACAATTGCATTTTTAGGAGTTCTATAACTTTTATTGCTCTAGTGGTTTTCTAAATATTTTCATTATGTGATAGAAAATGGCTTTCTGCTCAGTATACCATACAAATCTGACCATGAAGTTACTTACTAGGGTAAGTGAAAGGTGTTGGTCTGTGCTTTTATTGCCCTATTTATGGCGTGATTGCTAAACCCAACAGTACCTTATAACCTCATGAATAAATCATGGAATCAGTCATTGTATTTATAAAAATGTGTGGTTTTTAGTTTCCAATGTTTGAAATTCTTTTAGTGACTGAAATATATAATTAATAAATGGCAAGCAATAAAGGAATCAGAGTTGGCTGTTGTGGTCCTGTTGTCCAGCACTGAGGGTTCCCCTGAATCATGGGGGCTGTATATGTCAAGGCAAATCCAAATATTTGTATCCCCATTTTGATCTAAAAGAGGAATTTCCCAGCAGTCATTGATAGTAAAGAGAGGCTTAGAAATGTAAAATGGTCAGTAGGGTTAAAAGTCAGTCACAGTAATTTCCAACTCCCTCCCCCAAATCATAAGCTATTTATTTTCCTTTGATATTTAGGACTGATGGAAACCAAGGCTATGAGACCCAAACTGTATTTAAGAGATTCAGCCAAATTAAAAAATATGATGTGCATATATTTGTGTTTGTTCCCCACTGCTCTACCCCCATGCTGCTGCAGGACCATAGACAAGCCATTTACCCCTAGCTACAATTCCTATGCTTTCAGCAGTGAGGAGGGATGTTGTAAGAGTGCTTATGACGCTGACTCTTTGCAACCAAACAACCTCCCTATGGAACGTGTCACTCAGAGCTGGGTAAGAGATTTTTAAACTGCTAGATCAAGGCTCTAATGTGCATTCTGCAGATAGTGTTTATTCATTTATTTAGTGATTCCAGTGTAAAGAAGCTGGTAACAATTCTTAAAAGCAGGTAAAATGATAGCTTTGCAGGACCAAAGCCAAATAAATGCCGCTCTGCAGGTTGTTCTTGAGAGCAAAAGATGCAAGTTAATTTAAGCTTGAGATGCATTAATTTATGGTAGGTGCTAGGAACCAAAAAGGTTAATTACCACAAATAAGAAAATGGCAACTTGACTTTTACCTCAACGTAGTGGAAACTGAGTTTAGCTGATTTCCTCTGAAGGATGTGTAAACATTTCCATGCAAATTGGACTACCTTGGGACTCTTTAAAAGGATAGGGGAACATTCACTTCCTTGCATGTGGAAGGCATGCAATATAACAACACTTAAACTCAGTGCTTTTGACAGGCACAATCTGTTCCTTAGAGATCTCACAAATGGTTTCTCTCCATGCCTAACTTGCTAAGTATAATTCCATACCCATCTTCAACACTTTCTGCATTGTTTCACATCAAATCTGATTCTATTTTGCCTTATGTCTCTTACTGTATGTTGCCGGGCATTTGCTTTCAGGCTCTTGAAATGTACAACACAAAAATCTATTAACATCTGAAGACATCTAAAAAAACCATTTTCTTTCTTGAAACTGCTAAAATAAGACATCCTAGACAGGGAGCTAGGAGTATGGTGTTAGTGTTTAGTTCTGATGGAAGTGTTTAGTTTTCTCTCTGTGCCCTTCCCCACACCTGTATTCACATTAGGAGTGCATCAATAGTGAGAGAATAAACTAGATCAGAGATAAATACAGTAAAAGACTGTAATTTGTTGATTTCTCTCTGTTTATTTCTGCACCACAGACCCTCGGATTAAACTTATTGACAGGGGGGTTTTTTGTTCCCTTTCTATCATTATTTCTGCTCTGTAAACATCTTAGAAATTATTGCTTTTAAAGGGATGAAGCTACATGGCTGAGGAGCTGCTAAAGGAGAGAGAGCTTAAAAAAATATATTTCAAATAGGTTTGTGCTTACATGTAATATCCATTTACCAATAAGTTTTGGGCCTTTAATATCATCTCAGGAAACCCCACTATAATGTATAGGTAAAAGTATAATTTTCCATATAAATGGAGAAAACAAACTGCTGGCAGTCTCTGACTGCTTTCAGATAATTGGAAATCCTTTTTAATTTAGATTATTTCAATTACATTTTAATATTACATTAATATTTGGATGGAGCCAGCATGAGAAGAAGGTGAATACGTGTATCTTAAGAGTTCTTCAGTACTATTGAAATTTGTTTAAGGTAAACTAGTGATTTGATGAGGGGCCTGGATGACTCCAAGGCTGCTAGTGGTTTAAGAGGGCCATTGGGAAACTTAAGTGGTGTAACTTGTAGGAATCTGATATTAGACCTTCCAACATGTGCCCACATCAAAAGAACTATCCCATTCCCACTGCTTGCCCGATTTCCACCTTTACTGGCAGTACCAATGCAAAATTGTAAAAGATTGGGCTAAGGCAAACTATACTTTCACTCCTAGAAGAGGTTCTAGCTCAGAGTTGAGATGTGTTGATGGGGTGATGTGAATAAATTTACATTGCTGCTGTCTCAGTTATTTTTGCCATGCTGATAAATATAAGTAGTCATTCAGGACCTACCTTGGGCATTAAAGGCAAACTCCTTTCAGCACAAAGAAAAGCTTGAGAGAGGATGGTGATAAAGATTGGTCCTGCAGTGTGTGTGTGTGTGTATGTGTGTGTGTGTGTGTGTGTAAAAGGTGGGTGGGAAATATGGGTAGTATATTCAGGAGTAAGTACCATAAGCAAATCACAGCCCTGGAGATGAGTTAAGTGTAGCATACCTGGGGATGTGAGACACGGCTGTTGCTGGATATGTAGAACCACGCTTCATCAACAACTATGAATATATAGAGGTGGACACTGTTTATTTAGGCTGTACTCAGAGGATATTCTAGCCTTAAATGCAATCTTAAAAAAATGCCTGTTAATTTATAGCACAACTCGCACATATTTAGAAGACCACCCCCCTCAAAATCCGCAGAATGCCTAAAGAAACCTGGAAAATCATTAAAGTGGTGCTATTTGTCATTGATGAAACTTGTTGCCTCAAAATGCTGTGTGTTTGTCTGCTTTTACATCTTAACAGGCTACTTGTGCCTGAGAAGACTAATGTTAACAGCAGATCAAAGCAAATTGTTTTTCTTTCCAACATTTCTTTAAACAAGGCTTTTGTAAGCATTTGTTTAGCAACAGCTAGACTATAAAGAACAGTGTAATGATTTTTACCAATTTTGAAATACTCAAAAAAGTGAAAAATGTCAGCAATATGACTGAAACATAAACTATAAATTGCTGTCAAATAAGAAGCAAACAGGAGAAGATACCTTCTACTATAGCTTCTATAAAGAATGGTAAAAATTCAAATGAGAACCTGATAAAGCAAGAAATGCTGAAAAATATACAAATGACTTACACTGCAGTTGTCATCACTGAATATTGGCTAGGGAAGAAAACCTGATGGTCAGATCATAAGATACATTTCCTTAACACAATGGTGCTCAACCTTTTTGCCTGAGGGGCCAAATTGACAGCTCCTGGTCCATCTACAGGCCAGACCCAGCCAGTGTTCCTAATCTAGCATCCAGGCAGGCACAGCGGGCAGCATCTGGCCACATGGATGGGGACGAAGTGGCAGGCCAGCCCTAACACAGCCTTGTAAGAGAAAGGAGCTTGATTTGACCCCATGGAGAGGGAATAATGCATGACCCAACTCTGTGGGGGAAGGGGGCATGGCCAGGCCTCAACCCACCCTGCAGGAAGGGAAGAGAGTGTGGCCCAGCCCCAATCTAGAAGTCGAGGGGGATGGAGGGGGGCCTGACCCAGCCTGGCCCAGTCCCACAGAGGAAGGGCTTGCAGCCTGAGTCAATTGCTTCTGACCAGCTTTGCAGAGCTTGGGATTTGGTAATTTGACAGGGAAAGGGTGGCCATATTAATGGCCACTGCTACCCTGCCACCAAATTTCCTGACCCATGGGGAGCCCTGCCGGCCAAATGCAGTGGCTCTGTGGGCCACACTTGGCCAGCAGGCCAGAAGTTGAGCACTCCTGTCCTAACACATCACAAGTGAATATAGCAGATACCTGCCTCATTATACATACATATGCATATACACATACATATATACATACACAGATATATACATATGCATATATCTATATTATACAGGCAGTCCTCAGGCTTACAATGCAAAAGGTTCCTAAAACCCATGTCTTAAGTCAAAATGTTGTAACTCAGAACTGATTTGCCCATAAGAAACAATGTTATAAATGGGGGATTGGTTCCTACACCAGGCCTGATACCCTATTTTTACTAACCCCCCCCACGCCAAAATGTTGTACTCAATCAATTATAGATGAGTAATATAACTACATTAATGCATTTATATTGTAAATAGCAATCATATTGACTAGGAAGGACTTCTTTGAGGTGACTTTGCTGGACTCTTTGAAGGGTTCTTGGCTGGAGTCTTCTCAGGAGTCTTGGCTGCAGGTTTTTCTGGAGTCTTGTCTGCCTTCTTAAAGAAAGTGTCCAATGAATTTTGGACAGATGATCTCCAGGGAGATGGGCGACACAGTGAACTTGTTCACTGGCATGGCATAGCATGGCGTGGGATTGGATCAAGCGTTATAAAGTTGAAACTGACGTCAGAAAGTTGAAACAGGGTGTCAATTTATAAACATTGTAAGTGTGATGCATTGTAACTTAAAATGTTGTAAGTCAAGGACTGCTTGTATGTACATAAGTGTATAAGTATTCTGTATACATACATATGTATGTGTACATGTATGTATATTGCATTACTTTTAACGTATGAAATATATTAACTATAATTAAAATATCTCTGTATTTAAGATTTCTGACCTGAAACACAAAGGGCCTGATTCACCATAAAATAATAAAATAATACAGTTAAATAGCTTAAAGCCTGAATAAGCCAGAAAGAACTATAGCTGCAACAAGAAAAGTAGAAGAAATAATCTCCGTAAGAATCATACTGTATGCTATTCTTTCCAGACCTCTATTGGCATAGAGAAGCCAAAACACAACCACTTTTGCCATTTTTCATAAAGAAGATATTGAAACTGCCAAGACTTTTTCTAGGAACATTTGTGGTCAGATATTCTGGCAAGTAAATTGTATTCTAGGAGTTTGAATTGGGCAGCTGACTTGTTTTAATAAGTCACAAACCTGATTATTACACAGTTCTTCCTTGCCTTTTGTTATAAGCATGCCAGTACTGTTTAAAAGGGATTTACCTTTCTGGTTAGGGACAGATATTCAAAAAGTCCAAGCCTGAATTGATTCACTCTTTGCACCTTAGTCTAAACTGCGCAGCTTAAATTGATTAATAACTGGACAGACATACTCCATTAAACCAGGATATGCAGCCACATGCCTGCAGTGGGTCAAGCCAGAAGCTGGGGGTGCTAGATCATGCCTGCCAGCCACTGCCAAAGGGGAGGGAAGGAGACACCCTCCAAGGCTCTCACACTTCGCTGCTGAAGCAGAGGGGGCAGGGCCAGGCACCAGCCAGGGCTAGTACGATACATGGGAATTCAGTCACCAGTGTAGGGAGGGAGGGTGGAGGGGCAGCTTCTGCTAGACTGAAGAGTGGGGATAGTGAAAAAGTTCTTTCTCTGAAGCAAGTATGTATTGAGCACAGCAATTTGCAAAGCATACAACAGGGAACTACCAAAAATTTTGCCTAAGATAAGATGCAGTCCAGTAAAACACAGCAGACACAATTTAGTCTATCTTAAAATGTAATATAGGAAGACAAGAATTATTTTTACTGATCCTGAAGGCAGAGTATCTCCTTACAGTCAAGCATTCATAAAGGCTTTGTTTAGGTATGTAGCTCTCTGAATTCTTTGGTGACACTGTCTACAACTTCTCTTAACTACATCTCCGCCATGTGTAATGATTGTCAAACACTTCCCACCTTTCAGTCTGGTACTGCAGGTATTAGCTCTAGGCTCACAGGTGCAGGGCTAGGATCTGCACACAGTGGACATAGCTTGCCTCTCTTCCTTCACCTCTGGGACCCGCTGTGGAATTAATCCCTTCCCTTCCTGGCTGCAGGCAAGCCACAGAGACTGCAGTCAAACCCCCAGAGGTTCCAGGGGAGAGAAGGGACAGAGGGAGAAATTAACTCTGCCCCTGCCTGGCTGCAGGCAAGCCATGGAGGTACAGTTGGGTCTGGCAAACAGCACCTGCAGTCCCTAGGGTTTGCCAGTGGAGGGGAGTTGGGGAGAGGGGATGAAGGGAGGAATATGCCTCAGGGGTCATGGCAGACCAGCATCTGGAAACACCTTGCTCCTGTTCTGGCTAGAGAGCAGAGGGGAAGGGCCAGCCCAGCTCACTGGAGCAGAGAACAGAGCTCCACCCAGCCCAGAAAGCATGCTGGGAGGCTGGGGGAGTCTGGTTTATCTTAAACCAGCAAGGGATCTGGGACAGGCATTGCATAAACTGGTCTGAGCCAAATCAGTTAAATCTGAAACTACATTCAACCAGGTTTATCTCAAACCAGTTTCAACCTGTTTTAAACTGGTTTATGTGTACTGAATGTCTGTTCTGTTACAGGTTTAAACTAGTTTCTGATCACTTGAACTGGTTTATGTGTAATGTCTATCCCTAGCCTTTATGTATGAAGTTAACCTAGAGTTATGTTTTAAATTTCCCTGCATTAATCATAATCACAAAAGAAGGGATGTTGCTGAGTTTAACTTTTTCTTATATTCTATGGTCAAAAGAGAACCAGAAATATAGCTATCACAATATACCTTTGTTTCTCTCCACTTCCTCTCAAGACTTGAATTCACACTCATTTTAGATAATAGGCATTGAAGAAATATGAACATTTGTGACAAAAAAAGCGTATTGGAGGCTGTGTCGTTCCCAGGCTCCAGCTCAGGATAGGTAGAAATTTACACAGCAAAGATACTGTCATATGGGTCTTAGTTTTCATTTGACAGATATGAATTTTTCCTCAGACTTCTTCGTATTGAGAAATATGTATATATCTTTGGACTATCTCCCTTTGCAACTGCTATTGAATAATGTACTTGTAGTAACTACACCAATTTTATGCATAGTAAAAGTGGTATTTGATGAATTTTTAGTTTACCTGCCAGAAATAAGGAATAGCCAGTATTGAGTGACCATCAACTCTCAATGGAACTCAAGCTGAGAGGCATGGGATTTTCTGCTAGGGGCCATCATTTGTGTTGCGGGCATGTGTTAAATCTTTAACACTGGTGGTTGCCTTTTTCAGCACTTACTATTTGTGTGTGTGTGTGTGTGTGTGTGTGTGTGTGTGTATGTGTGTGTTTGTAAATAGTTTCCTCTGACTCTTGATTTCCAGTGGATGGGATAGTCTTCATTTCTGCACCATCCCCTGGAAGCCATTTTTCATTATGGCTCTCCAAAAGGAACAACATCAACAAAAACAGAAAAACAGACTTGGAGACTGGATTGAATCTCACCCACATGTAACAAACCATAGAGCACAATTTAACTGATTAATTGACTAGTAAGAGCTGAACTTGACAAGAGCTCCCTTGTCAACATTCAGACATCTGTTCCTAATTCATTCACTGGTTTGTTATGTGTCTGTACCTTAGTTACCCTGCCTTTAAAAAGAAGAGTTATCTTCTTTTAAATATGAATCACTGTGACAGTATGTCTTTATTTGAATATCCAAGTATGTATGAAAAGTATGTTTTATGTTAAAATTATATAAATTTATCTCTTTTCTTGATCCTTGACATATAGACTCTCTCTAGAATCTGCATACAGTATGTCTTTCCTTATATATTATAGCTCTATTATCTGACTTGATCCAGAAGAATTGATTTAAATACAACTAAAGTATCTCTGTTTCTAATAGAACCATTATGAAGATTACGGTAGAACACTTATCTGAGATGTGAAAGAGACATGTTCAAATCCTTGTTCCAATTAGTAATTATTTACATGACGTTTCATGTTGGAGAGACCTCAATTTTTGCCTGATGACTGTTGAACAAGCAGCTAAACTTTTGAGTGATTGAGTAGAATGGTTGTTTTTTTAATTTCCTGTTGCTTTTTGACGTTTTAGGTAACATAATGTTTATTTATTTGCTACATAAATTCCCCTTGAAAACATACATGAGGAAAAATAATTCTTTAGACTATCTGTTAAACTGAAATAATAGGGCTGTGCAAAACAGCAATGTTTTGTTTTGGTTTCAGATTCGCCATTTTGAAGTGTTTTATTTTGCTGTTTTGAAGCACTGTTCTGTTTTGCTGAAACAGTGAAACAATTTCAATGCTGTTTCAACATTGTTTCAATGTGTTTTGCCCATAGGCTATAATGGGGAATCATGAAAATGCCTATAACTATGTCATTTTTTGCCTGATTCAGTTGAAAACAGCAGGGATGGTAGCCCCTTCTGAGACCATGAAGCCTGTCAAAGTTCAAGGAGATAGGTGCTGAACTTTATGGGAAAAGTACCTCAAAGTTTTGAAAGCAAAACTTGTGTCACTTGTGAGTGTGAAGACACAGCAGGATAAAAACAGCAGAGATGCTAGCCCCTTCTGGGGCCACAAAGCCTGCCAAGTTTTCAGGAGATAGGTAGAGGGATTTCTGGGAAACAGCACCTCAAACTGTTCTGAGCAAAACTCATGGTGTGTGAGTGTGAAGGCACAGGAGGATGAAAACTCATGATGTGTGAGTGTGGGAGCCCCTTCTAAGGCCATGAAGTCTGCCACCTTTCAAAGAGATAGGTGCAGGGGTTTCTGGGAAAACACACCTCAAACTGTTCAGAGCAAAACTTGTGACATGTATGACTTTGTGTGTGTGTGTGTTAAGGCAGAGCAGGATAAAAACAGCAGGAATGCTAGCCCCTTATGAGGCCATGCCAGTTTTCAAGGAGATAGGTACAGGATTTCTGGAAAACTGCACTTTGTCATGGAGTAGGGTCCCTAGAGATGGCCATGATACCCCTAGGGCCCTGTGACCATGCCAGCTCCACCCTGCAGGTGCCTTCTCTTCTCACGTGCCACCATGTCTTGTTGGAAAAGATAATTGATAGGGAGGCTGCCCTCAAGTCTCAGCTCAGTCACAGTCCTAATGGACCCCACTACACCCTATAGGTTCTTGGACCCCTTGCTTGGACCTGCTCTGAGCAGGTGCCTCAAGGGGACACCCTAAGCCTTATGGGCAGGATGTGTGGCTCCAACCACCCCTTACCATGCCCCATGCCTTGCAGATAGTATATTGATATCATCCCTCTAATGAAATCTCAGTCTCACTCTACCTTCTATTGTTGCTGGGCTCTCTATACCCCCTGTCCCTGTGCCCTCACTGGCACTGGGGCCTCTACATGACACAATAGTATGCCCCAATGAGGTCTCCTCCTCCCCTACATCCTTATCCAGGTCCACCACTTTAAATAACTACAGGTAAGCAGCACAGTAGCACTAGAATCTCAGACAGCCAAACTGTCACACAGCCTTTCTTTCCTTTCCTGCTAGAGCTTCTTCTCCAGCAACTGCCAGAGAACTGGCCTTGCCAGCCCCAACCCTGGGGCTTAGATGTGCCTAGAGCCCTGCCTCTTTCCAATCAGCTGACTGGGGACAGGTGCTAGGGGTGTAGGTTGTAGCCATGTTGGTCTAAGGCAGGGGTAGGCTAAATGCGGCCCGGGGGCTAGATCCAGCACACCAGATGATTTTATCCAGCCCTCAGGGCCCCCCCAAAAGTAATAAAATTAATATTTATCTGCCCCTGGATGCCTGTCATGCAGCCCTCAATGACTTGCCAAAACTCAGTAAGCAGCCCTCCATCCAAAATAATTGCCCACCTCTGGTCTAAGGACATGGCAGACGAGGTTCTTTGGGTCAATCTGATATCTTTTAGTAGACCAACTAAATGCAGAAATATATCTTAGCAAGCTTTTGGGTTAAAAATCCTTTGTTAGGCTGAGGAAGAACCTGCAGTTGGTGTGTGTGCTCTTTCTGCGTGGAATGAATAGTAAAGAAGCCAGAGGCTGGTGTGCAATTCAGGCAAGAAAGCCTGGAAATGGAAATGGAGGCATCAGGGGGTGAGAAACAGGTGGGGCTGGGGGATGTAGCAGATAAAAGTGGAGAGGTACCTGAGGAGAGGTACCAGGGGAGTCAGAGGTCTGGCAGGTTGTAGTGTGTCTTAATTCCAATGTCTATATTGAGTCCCTGAGTTTCTGTACCTTAGGAGGTTCATGAAGTGCAGTTCATTGACTCATCTGTGAAAAGTGGTTTGTAAATTCAAACAAGCACTGAAACTTGCTAACCTCATCATCAGAAGCCAACATCCTACAACCCAAAACATACTGAATGTGTAGCAAAACCTCCAGTTTTTCTTTTTTTAAATTTATTTTAAAATGCATTCCCTCCCCTTCCCCAACCATTTCTGACTTTTTCTCTCCCTCTCTATTCCCTATAAATAAGTATAAGTAAGCTAAGATGTAGGATAAGCTTTAACATTTATTTTAGGTAGTAAATTTTACTTGTGTCTCCCCGCTTTGCAAGTAAGTGTCCTGCTATTTTGATATAGATATCCACTGTTTTATAAGTGATAATTATTGATTTTTTTTTTACTGCTTTTATATTGTGTGATTACTGTTTTAGGCCTATATATGTAAGTTAGCATAAGTCATGTCAAGTTTCCATCTTGTAATGTCAAGCCTCCATCTTATCGCCATGGCCGGTTGTGTAACCTATGACTCATACTACCTCTCCTATGTAACTTGGTTCCTGAATGAATGGACATGAATGAGGGTACTTGAGAGACAGTGGCAGTAGGTCTAGAAATACCTCTCTCTGAATGACCAAATCATCAACACCAATACCTGGACCACAGGCCCAGCCCTTGGAATCACCCCCAGCATTCAAGAAACAAAAGATGAGGCAACCCACCATTGTGCCAGGCTGCACATGCTCAGTAAGAACACCCGGAGCCCTATGGAACTGGACTGACATTGCCTGGAAAGGCCCTCCCTATAGGAGATCAGAGGTAGTCTGCCCCATAAAAAAGGGTAGTGAAGACTGACTCTTTGGGATGCCCTCTCCATCTGGACCAGCACCATGCCACACCACCTATCCACCCAGAGGCCCTGCTGGTGACTCCCCTCTGGACAACACCTGTTGGACAAGGACCCCTTTCCAGCCTGAATAGGTAGCTATCACTCCCTACCCCCTCTTCAACCAAAGACTTGGACTCTGTTTCTCTTCCCTACCTGGACTCCAACCCTTCCACTGCGTCTCTTTCTCCTGCTGCCATTGTGAGTGCTTGTGTGTGTGTGTGGAAACCAATAACTTCATGAGGCTGTGTAATGTGTTGTCTGTTTTAATAAACCTGTTATTTTGAAACCCCAAGTTGGGTTTTTGTCTGTTTCCTGACTGTTTCCTCCCTGCCACCACTTATCTGCACCCCCTGCCAATTTCTAAGCTGCCAGCCTCAGTTTCCAGCCCCAGGCTCCCAGGTTTCTGTCTCTCTCTTTCCTGGCTGTCTCCTCCTTGCCACCACTTATCTTCCCCACCCCCCCAATATCTCAGCTGTCTCCCTCAGTTTCCAGCCCCAATCTACCTTAAGTAACCACAATCCTCAGTTCATCAGCCAACTTCTCTCTAGTCCACCAGTTCTAATCCCAGTTTTGGCACCCTTCACTCCCTACACTTTTAACTCTCTCTCTCTCACCTTAAGCTTCCCCCAAGTATCCCGAGTACCCCAAGCACACACATATATACTGTACCATCCAAGTTAGGAACTTACCTATGTGTAGGTGGGTTCTATGTATATGAACTGATGAGTGTGTGTGTGTATATATATATATGTCATTGTATGCATGATATATGAAATAGTGATCTGTGTACTGAGTGTGAGGGTATGGACAATTGATTTTTGTCCAACTTTTGGGGTGTATAGTGTATGTGCTTGAATTGGTGATAGGTATGCATGTGTCCTGGCTAGTTTGGATGTGTATGTGCCTGAGTTGGTAGTATGTGTATATATGCACCTAATTGATTTTTGTGTTTGTATATGTGCAATTGCATCACACCCTCCTGTCTAACATTGAAATATTGAGATCCTGAGGGTTGGCCTTACCCCACAGGGCAACAAATGGACACAGACCATGCCGTGACAAGACATACAAAACCTGCCAACCATATCTTCAGTATGGAGATATCTTAACAATACATACCTCCATCATGACACCAAATGCCCTGATGGAAAATACATAGGAGACACCAAGCAATAACTGCACAACAGAATGAGCACACACCTAAAATCTATCAAAGACAAGAACACCTAACTACCTGTCTCCAGTCTCTCAGGTCTGATCCTCAAATGAAATTTACAAACGTCTTTTCACAGATGAGCCTATGAACTTCACTTCTTCAACATCCTGGATACAAAAACTCATGGGATACATCCAGATGAGCTTTCACATGCCTTTTGCAGCATCTCAGACCCCTATGAGATGCTTCAAGAGGCATGTGTGGGAATGGGAAATGTTTCCCCCACTGCAGGTTTGCAGCACAGGAGCAAAATTAGACCCCCTGGATATCCAGGGGTCAAAAAAAATGGAATAAAAAAGCGGAGCAGGCAACCAGAGGCTGGGTCCTCCACAGAGACACTCTGGCTGCCAGAGCGTCTCTGTGGTTGGCTCTCACCCTGGTGCTGAAGCATGCTGCTTGCCCATGCAGGGCAGGCAGCATGTCAGCAGCAGGTAGCTGGACCCGGGCTCCAGTGCCAGTAAGTAAAATGTTGTGGGGATGAAGGAGGGACAGGGGACCATGGAGGGGACCCTGGCTGGCCCTGCCCCCTCCCCGAGCTCCCCATCCCTTCCCCGCCTAGCCCCATCTCCTGCCTGCCTCCCCATCCCTGCCCTGCCCCCTCCCCCATCCCCCCGATCCCCCCAATTCCTGCCCTGTCCTATCCCCCCATTCCCTGTCCCATCCCCCCCAATCCCTGTCCTGCCTGGCCCCACCCCTCACCTGCCCCCTGAACCAACTGATCCCTGCTCTGCCTGGCCCCACCCCCTGCCTGTGCCCTGAGGCCCTCCATCTCTGCCCCACCTGGCCCCATCCCCGTGAGCCCCCTCAACCCCCACAATCCCTTCCCCAGCTGGCCCCATCCCCTGCCTGCTTCCCAAACCCCACCGATTACTGCTCTGCCCAGCCCCCTTCCCCCATCCCCCTGATCCCCCCAATCCCTGCCCTGCCTCATCCTCCCCATTCCCCTGAACACCCCAATACCTGTCCTGCCGGGCCCCACACCCTGCCTGCCCCCTGCACCTCTTGATCTCTGCCCCACCTGACCCCATCCCCCTGAGTCCCCTGATCCCTGCCTCACCTGGCCCCACCCCCCCACCTGCCCCCTGAGGCCCCTAATCCATAGCCCTCTATCCCACCATCCCCACAATTTGAAAAAAAAACACCCCCAAAACAACCCCTATCACTTACTGGCAGTTCTAGCTGCTGTTAGGGTCATGGGGTGCCACCTGTACAATGCAGGGCTGGGTGTCATCCCCAGCAGCCCCCGCCCAGGCCCTGCTGCCCCCCATTGCTCTGTGCTGCCTGGAGGGGCTCTGCCAGGAGGCCCTGGAGACCCCACATTCCCTGCTCTGTAAGTAGAGGCATTTTTTTTTTTAAGTGCCAGAGCTGGGGTTGGGGGAGTGGGGATGGGTCCAGGTGGGGCAGCAATTGGGTGGCTGGGGTGAGGCATGTGGGCCCTGCAGGGGGGGTGATAGCCCCTGAAGGGGCTATTTGGTCACTGTTGGAGTGACCATTACCCCTCTAGGGGACTGTAACCTCTGCTGGGGGCTGTAGCCCCTATGGCGGGTGGGCTGTAGCCCCTATGGGGATAGCAAAATATATAGGTATTTAGAATTCATTTTATGATGATGGAGACACTGCTAGGTGCCCAACTTGCTTTAACACTGTAGATATATCAATAAAACATACCCAACTGATCGCTGTCTCTTTGTCTCTCACTCTCTCTCTATAATGGTCTTTTGTTTTAATTGTGGAGGAGCATGGATTTCAGGGTATTTTACAGAGTGACTTTGGGATGTTTTTATCAGGGATTTTTCAGTCTTCCAATAAGGAACACCAGAATTCCTGCTAGTGAGGCCAGTGGCAGGACCCTGCCTGCTCAGAGCTGCCATATTGGACTCAAATGAAGGTGGCTGACCTCCTGGCCACATGGGACCAGGAGGACATGCTTTGACAGTTCAAAGCAGGCCACCACACCTGGAGCATCTTCCAGGTGATAGCTGCCCAGATGGCCAGGCAGGGGCACACATGGCAGTAGTGGCCAACCCTGCAGCCACAAAGGCCAACCCTGCAGGCACAGCCTACTGGCAGCTGGCCCAGAGGGGCAGATGCCTCTACTGGCTCCGCAGTCCCCATCCAAGTCTGGTAGGTGTACAGCAGGTCTCAGCCAGGCAGCAGCCCCCACTGCCAGACTGCTGCAGTGGGTAGAGGGGGCAGGGAACTCTCAGCAGTCCAGCTGGCACAAGTTGGCACAAGGAGTAGTGTTCCCAGGTATCAATTGGGTGGGCCTCAGAATTTCCTGAGAGCGAGTAGCCCTGAGCTACTTGCCAGGACAGCTTTTTGTACTGATGGGGCCAGGACAAGGCAGCTTTTTATATTGCCGGGGACAGCACAGATGCTGGCCCTGGGCTCTAGCTCCCCCTGGCTGCAGATCTGGGAGGAGCCAGGCAGGGTTATTTTGCCCCACGTGGCACAATTTGCTCCACAACAAAGTGCATGTCCAAGCACGTGCACTCAGGCAAAAAGCCACAGCTCAAATTTGCACCGCTTCTATTTGAGCTGCTGCAAGCGCACATGCTTGTATGTGTGGACATGCCTATGGATTCAGTACAGACATTGGAATTATGCCACACTGCAGCCTGCTGGTGAGTGCCACCTGAGAGCATGGCATTAAATGGACTGGAAACCAGAAACCAAAAGGAAATACGTTCAGATGAAGTGAGGAGGGTGGCACTCGCTCCATCTGTATCTGGAGCTTGGGGAACCCTAGCAGTGGGAGGTTCACCTTGAGAAACACCAGCTGCTCCACCAAACCAGGATCCAGAGAAGTAAAGTGGGGTGTTACAACATCATCAGCAATGCTGAACACCTGGCCAGATCCTGCCACATCTGGCTGCAGCTTGCCCAGTAGGCCAACGAGTAGCACAGCAGTGGCTCCATGCCCTTGGCAAAATAGGCAGCCACCAAGGCCTGAGCGCTATCTGTCTGATGGTGGGGTCTGGTGCCTCTGGACCCCACCATGGAAGCCATGCCTTTGGTCCACGTTGGCAGCACCTGTGGTGGAGGAGGAGACTGGCTGGTGGATGGAGTGCTGGCACAGGACAGTGGATCCCCCTCTTCCATGTCCCCCTGCCTGTGCCCTTCTGCTTCCTAGACTCTGTTCACCAAGACTTCCAACCAGTGATCCAGGGTTTTGCTGCTGTATACACTCCCTTTCACCCTTGGTCACCTTTAGCCACCAGCACATGGACTGTACTGGACTGCAATCTAACCATTTCTTGATGCCCTCCTTCAGTTGCTTCACCAGTGCCTGAACCTCTGGTGACAGTGGCTTGCCCAAGCCAGGAACATCAATCCCCTGGAACTTGTGCATTTCATTTTAAGTTCCCTCTCTACAGGGATCACCTGGCTCAGGAGGGCATCACCACTGCTGAGGCTCTCAGTGGCCTTAAGGAAGAGCTTGAGGACCACCAAGATCTAGGAGATAGTATCTCAATTAGCTTTGTTAAGTGGGTCACTAATCCCAATTTCCCCATACAAGGCTATCTCACGGATGGCCTTCTGTTGCTTGACCAGCCTTTCAAGCATCAGGTATGTGGAGTTCCATGGAGTCTCCACATCCTGCATGATTTTGTACTGTGGGATGCTCAGCTCTGTCTGTTTGTCCCACAGCATCTTGTCCCCCTTGATGCTGCGGTGCAAGTAGTCCCCCACCTTCCTGCACTTCGAAATCAGGTGGCTGGTTGTGACAGCACCCTCACTGGCTGCCTGTCTCCCTCCAAGGCATCCCTGACTATGAGGTGCAGTTTGTGCTCCACACAGCAGATGCCAACAAAGTTGGCATCATGGATGGCCTTGACTATATTGACCCCATTTTCCATGGCCAGGAACCCACAGGTGAGCTCACCCTGCCCAATGAGCCACCCCTGCACCATGCGGTTCATGGCCCCCATGATCTCGTTGCCATGTGGAACTCATCCATCACCTCAGCTTGAAGAAGATCCCACCGATGCCCTGACTGGTCGCACCAATACCCTGTGACGGAGAGGTAGCCATGATCTCCATCCTGGCTGCTTCAGATGTCTGAGGTATAGTGTAAGCCCACCTGTGGACCTGCCTTGCACAGCTTCTCTCTCAAATACTCCCTGCATGCCTTATACAGGGAGGGTACCGCTGTCCTGCTGAAGGTGATGCATGCGGGCACTTGGTAGGGTGGGGCCATGAGCCACCTGAACCCTGGCCACTCAACGAAGGAGAAGGGCTGTCCATCCACAGCAAGCATCTTCCCAGTGCTCTGGGTGACCTCGCTTGCCTTGGGAATGCATTTCCCCCTGTGTGCCTGTCTTTCCCCCACTGTTCCAGGGTAACCTGCCTCTGCTTCAGAGGTCAGGTGCTTTTGAGTGAAAGGGGGACTTCTTTTTGGGTCATGCTTCCAATGGTGCCAGGCTGAGGAGGAGCAAGGGCAAGGGAGTGGTGCCTGCAGAGATGCATCAGCATCCCCATGGTGCTCATGTGTTTCACTCTCTTGCCCCAGCTGGTTTTGGCTCAGCAGTGCAGGCAGGTAGCATATGTGGGATCATCTGCCAGCTCAAAATGATCCCAGACCACACTACCCCCTTGCTTCTGGGGTGTGGGTGCATGTGCGGATGCTGGCCTTTTCCCCCTCCTCAGCAGGCAGAGGCACAGCAACAGGAGAAGCTGACTCAGCTGAGCCACTTGCCTCCACAACCTCTACCTCAACCTCCTCCTGAAGGGGAAGGAGACATGGCTCTAGGGGAAATTTGATGGGTGTGGAGCACAAACTCAGATGATTCCCCCTCCTTCCCCAGAATTTCCCTTGCTATGGCACTTAGATCCAGCTCTGCTCTTCCTCTGGCACTGGAAGGCTCAGGCTGGGAATTGAAATTTAGGTGGAGGAGACTGTAATGCTGGTGCTGCTTGTTGTCGTCATGGTGGTGGTGCTCAGGGTTGTTGTTATTATGGCAGGTGTTATTGGAGGGGATGCTGACACTGCTCCATCTCCTTGGTGCCACTAGCAGCAGAAGTGGCATGGCTGCTAGTTGTTGGAAAGAGGCTACATCTAAGTTTTAGTGGGCGGGGTAATGGAACTGAGAGCTCTCCCTCTGCCCACTTTTCTGCCCCAGCCAGAAGAGTGGCCACCTGCCTTTCCAGACATGCTTCATGTTTGGTGTGCTGGAAAATCTGTCTGTATTTCTGTAATGTAATGTATGTATTTATGTAATATATAAATATATGTTCTGTAATATAGGTTGTGCTTTCCTGCACAGTCAATGCAGACTGTCAGGGAAAACACAGCTTCTTTTATGTGGAGAAAGAATTACAGAGAAGAACAAACAAAAAGAGGATTTTGGGGGAGGAATAAATTGAAAGGAATGGATTAGGAAAGGGTATTGGGGTATTTCAGAAAGGATTGGATCCCACTTGCTAGGAACAGACTAGCAAGTAGGAAGTGAGAGCCTTCCTGATGCTCCTGATGCTGCTGGAGGACATGGCTCAGTAGGCTGACAAAGGCACAGCTGACAAAGTTCATTTCAAACAATGCTTTTATGCTCCTTCTCCATCCCTCCCCACAGAGCACTGGGATTGGAAGGGACCTCAGGGAAGGATCACATCACTGGCCAGCTACACAGTCAATATCAGAGCAGTCCTTCCCCCTCTTCCCCCTTCCTCTCCTTAGTTTGTATTTCCCTGCAAGCCCGGCTTTGAAACTCAAAACTCTTCAAAATTTTGAAATGTTTTGAGTGCTCTTGTTTCATTTTGAAGCTGTTTGAAGCCTTGCATTTCATTTTGGTTTGGTGTTTTGAGCTCGAAATGCATCTAAACACCTTCAAAATGAAACATCCATTGAAATTTTGCATAGCCCTAATGAAATAATTCTTCGGAATTTCCATTCACCTTTTGAAACAAAGTACAATATTAGTACAATCTTATATTGCAGGGCAGAGGGAGATCTGGTAAATGAGGCAGAGGTAGTGACTAATTTTATTGCTCTAATTTAGATTTACTTGCAAGATCTTTCTATGGAAACCTACTTTCCCAAAAGGTCATAAGGCAAAATGGTTTACTATTCAGTGTATACCAAAATGGCTTATACTGAACAAATACAGGTGTGTACAGTATTATTTAATAGTCTAATTTTTCCCTGCAGAGTTTTATATTCCTGCTAGGTGAATGCTGAGCTAGTCCTGCAATGGCTTGAACCTAACCTGAGTAATAAGCGCACATAAAATTTAGTAACTCAGCAGAATGCCAAGCTTTTGAAAATCAAATGGTTAACCCTTTCATAAATCTGTTTCTTGGGAATTGAATAAATGAGGGTATTGTAATGTAAAGAACATATTGTTGGCTGAAGGCCACCATGAGGGAGATTAGTGGGGGGTATTAGAGATGAAATTATAAAGTCTCAGTGAAAGAAATTCAGTTGAATTCAATGATAAATGACAGTGAGAAGAAGAGAGGGATATTTCTGAGATGAGCTGTATTTCCCTAAAGAAAAATACTTGTGAGATCAGATTTTTAAAAGAGGAGTATTCTTTTTTTATTATTGAAAAGGTTAGATTATATCATTTTTGAGAGCTCTGTTCTACTCAATGTAATAAAAATTGACATGAAGTGTTTTAAGTTTGTTGATAATTCCATACTATTCTGACCCACTTTATCTGAATATCTTAAAATTCAATTTCACTTGTAGAAGGTACTTGCGTATTATCCTGCTATATAGGCTACAAAAGGCTGGTAAATCCATAGATGTTCACGACCACTCATGCAGAAATGAAATATTTAACTACAAGGGTATCTTGTATTTGGGAAGTTATTTGCTGACATTTCATTCTCTGATCCTTGTAGTCCGTACAAAATGATTTGCACACAGGAAATATAAGTAAATGTTTTATAAATTGACTTTTTGAATATTTTGTGAATACTACTAATAGATTTTATTAAGAGCTTTCTGCTCTGAAGTGTTTTAAATATTGTGTTTTTTTATCAAGTAAAAGCACATTGCATGTATTAATCCTCTTAAAGTATCCCTCAGTTTTCCCCAACCAAAAAACAATAAGGGGATCTGGGTGTGCATTTTTATAACAAGACATATGAAAGATGTTGTGTTAATTATTATGATTAAATTAACTTTTGTTAAAGCAGATTCATTATGATGTTACTGTTTATGAAGCAACCTCTCATAATTTTAACTTGGTCAAAATACTCCGAAATCAAAGATTTTTGTTTGGTTTGAGTGCTTATTAATATAGAAATCTAACTAATCTTCCTTCTTTAACATTTAGAACAAACTACAATACACATTTCATAGAGTAAAAATGCAGCCTCATGTCATTCTAAATCACACTAAGAATCCGTTGAAGTTGTGGGGGTGGATGTCGAACTGTCAGATTTTAGAGAGTAGAAAAACTTGAGATCAGATTTTCAGCCTACAAATTCAGATGGAAGAATTTAATCAGCCACTTTCCGTGTGCTTCACTGACTATCAGAAGTTCTGTCTGTCATATACAGATGTGGATGAGAATGTTTGATGTGTGTTTCCTAGCACTACCTAATTGGATAACTATAGAACCAGTATTAGAATAGACAGTTAATAGTCAGACCTGTAAACTGGACAACAGCCAAATTTGATTTTGAAGATATGTATTTCCCTGTATACTTTTTATGTCAATATAATGGTAAGAATAGTACTAAAATGGCCATATGTCTGGGTTGTATTGTAGAGGTATAGTTTCCATCACTGTGATACTCATGTAAATTATGGAATCTGTTCTACAGAAATTGTGTGCATGTGTGTGCGTACACACACATGCACATGTGTTTTGTTTTAATCATGCCTACAACAATTATCCAATTTATCAAAGTAAGGGCTATTTTAACTGTGTAAATGCTGAAATGAAAAAAGAATAGAATAACTTCCAGGAAAACTTGTGAGAAATTAGAATCTGACAATCTGGAAAATATATAGATAGTGCAGCACAGGCCAGGTTTTGTTCTCAGTTACACTCTTGTAACCCTTGGAAGTCTCCAATTGTGTACAGACACTCTCACAGAATGAAAATGGGATTATCACAATTTTTTACCACTGTAAAGCACCTTCTGAGCCTGCTTCATGTACTGTACATAGGCTATGACACCATCCAACTAGGCAAATGGGCTGTTCTTTATTATATGTGTAATAGCATTAGCTTCACAGTCACACAGTTCACCTTTTTTGCCATTCCCAACTACAGGACATGTAGCAACAAGATTCATGATTGGAGCAGACACTGTTCAGCAGGACTGAAGAGCTGACAGGACAGGTTGAATTGTAGCACACACGTTTCACCCATTATATTGTAAAATGGCTGTAACACATGTGGGTAGTGAATTCTGCAGAACTCATAGCCTCACTCCACTGGGCACACCATTTTGCTTCAGTTCAGTTGCTTACATTTAAATACAGCCCAGGCAGAGTGGAAGGGCAATGATATTTTGAATAATTTGCTGGAGGGCTTAAGCTACCTTGGTAAACTGAGATGACTAGTTAAAAAGACTCCTGTCTGGCATGTTCACAGCTTCATGACTAATTTGAGATGGTATAATTTTGGATGCATTTAGGAAGCCACGCAACTGGTAGGTACTTGCTGCATCCTTATTGTATGTAATTATGATAATGGGTTTAAAAAGCTAGAGAAAGGGGCACAAAATTTAAAAAAAAGAAAAAAGGTTGGGGGAGTGGGAGGGTTGGGGACAATGATAGTTATCTACAGTTTGGGAAAATGCAGCTGTATCAGGTTCCCCAAAGTGCAAAATAGTCTAGTATCTTCTGATGCTGACTATAATCCATACCTTTGTTCCTTCTTGTATGGGGCCCTGATGTTTGATTATAGCAATGTGCATTTAATCGGGAGATACAAATAGTGAACCTTTAAATAAAAGCCAAAGTAGAATATATCAGTGAGCTGTGGTTTTAGCTGACAGAAAAAATAGATGAAAATAAGGATTTTAAAGGTCAAAACCTTAAAATGCTTGAGATTTGCCTGTCTATGAGGATCTCTTCCCGTTACTTCATGCTGAAGTTGCTTTAGAAGTGCTTAAGCTGGAGCCACTTCTAACAAAGGAGGAAGATGAAGATGGGATGTTCTTCAGGAGGGTTCCTCGAGTCTTGGAGTCTTGCTTTTGCCTTGGTCTAAAATAACCTGAACCTACTGGGTGACAGTCATGCAGCAAGATTCATCTCTCTCTAAAGCTGTAAAATATGGGGTGAAACACAGGATGGTGCTTGTTGGTGCAGTGGAAAGGATTGGCTATCAGTGGTTTTGTTACTTTCTGTCTTGGAGTTGTTTTGTTTTGTTTTGTTTTGCACTGTACTTCAAAAGATATATATGTGGAGCCCCAGGACAGACATGTCCACCATTCTTTCAGCTGTAAAACTAATTAAATAATGCAACGTAGCTACTTTAGAAATTTACTGAAAAGCCGGAGAGAATCTTAGCAGTAATATCACTTGATCAGTGTCAAGTGTGTCTCTCACCTAAGACCAGTACGAATGATACTGTATGGTACAGTTTCCCATAAAAATCTTGGTATTCAGCCCTTCAAAAACAGTTTTATTTGGACCGCTTACTAATTGATTTTTTTCGCCTCACCGGTATTAAAGTAGTTCTTTGGCAAACTCATTTGCACTCAATCGATTATAGTAGTTCTAAGGTTTTTCTCATTTAAGGACCAAAAATGGTTGAATGTGTTCTTTTACTGTCTCACCCACCACCCGGTCATAGCAATGCCAGATGGTTGGGTTTTATAGCCAGCATTTCATTTAAAATTTAAAAAAGAATGTTAATGACATTTAAATCATGCTGAGAGTGTAGTTGGATTTAGAAGTAATGCCTGAACCACCAATCCCCTGCAAACAATGAACTACCTTCTGAGAGAGACTGCCAGAAACAACAAGCCATTGTTTATACCTTCCTGGAATTATGAACAGGCCTTTGACTTGATGGAAATGGAAGTAGTGTTGAGAGCTATAGCAGAAGAAGGTGCAGAAGGGCTGTATATAATAATCTAGAAACATGTTATTAGGACAGAAATGTTTAAGCTTGTCTTGACAAGGAGAGTGAAGAAATCAAGTTGAAGCATAGTTAGATAAGGAGATACTGTCTCATTGAAATTCTTCACCTCATGCTTGAAAAAGGTCTGAAGAAAGTTTAAATAAGAAGAAAATGGCACAAATATTAGAGCAGTGAAATCACTCCAGGTTTGCAGATAACATTTTCTTGTTTGCTGAAAGTCTTAAAGATCTTGAAGCCATAAATGGAGAATGAAGCATAGAAAAAAAAAAACAGATTGAGGATAGATATGTGAGAAATCAAAATGGGGTTCAATTGATAATTTAAAGAGGAAGGGGCTAGAAGAAATGTCACACAGCTATCTTTTTATAAATACTACACCCTAGAGACACATAATGAAATACAGAACTTGTTACATTTATTGTTAGGGTTGCTTAATGCTTCTTGTTGTGAGACTTGATTCCTGTTGCTTAGAAGAAGAGCGCTCAACTTCCAGTCATGGCACCATGTCATCCAGCCCGGGGGCTCCTTGCAGGTCCAGAAATTGGGTGGTGGGAGAGTGGTGGCAATGCTCTCCTGCTGCCCAATATTTATACTCATGAGGAGCCCTGGGCCCTGGATCTGGAGCCCACTCCCAGCATGCAGGTCTGAGTTGGGGCATTGCCAAGCCCCAGGGCCAAATCTCAGTCTGAAGGTCTGGGAGGGGACACTGTTGGGCCCCCAGGACACAATTCCAGTGGAAGGAGGTGGCACTGCTCCTCCCCAAGATCCAATCCCAGCATGTGGTGGACAGAAGGGCATGGTGCCTGTCACCCATGTTCCAATTCTGGTGTTTGGGGCAGGGAAGAAGTGGTCCTGGGCTTGAGGATCTGATCCAGCCCTCAGACTGGCTAAGCACCACTCATCTGGCCCTAGAAATATGCCAGACCTTTACTATTTGTGCTTAATTTTCTGTCAGCTGTCTGTGTTAGGTTGAACTTTTTGGAACCAAAAGTCCTGCCTTTTCCAAGAACAAGGTTTTAAAAAAGAGAGATTAAATGACTTGCTCAAGGCTATTCAGGATGAATAGGCTTGAGAAAGAGCCAGGAATCTCAGTCTTAATCAAAGACCATCCTTTTTCAAATAAGACAAAGGGGTGGGTATGACATGATTTAAATGTGGCACACTAGGGTGGGAGGGAGAGTCCATCCTGTTGCTTTGCAATCAAATTCTAATGCATTTTTAACACTTAACATCATCCTATCCAAGTAAGTATTATTGAGAGTAATCAGAAAAAACTATTATGATGTTTGCTGCCTGTAATGGATTAGAATTTACAAGGGCTTGGTAAAGTATCTTCTTCAAACTATTGTTAACAAAGTTTCATTTTAATGATACAATGAAGTCCCTCACTGGGACTTGAACTGGCCCTGGGGGGTTCCCAGAGCCAGCCAACGATCAGCTGATTGCTGGTACCTGGCTTTCAACTTGCAAGTTCAGGAGAAGGCTGAGAACATGATCTCCACCTTTTTCATCAATTTAAACATGGTTAACATGTCTTTATCAGGATTCTGGACTCCCCCTGCACTGACAAGTACAGTGCTATTAGGATCTGATCCTTGATCCCAAAATTGCACCTCCTGCCATGCACACGTGTCATGGGAGGCACAACTCTTTGGGATTGGGGATCAGATCCCATCATGCATTTAAAGGAACGTCTGTCAGCAGCCTTAGAAATAACAGGCTCTTGGACTAGTATTCACTTACCCCCACCCCACTTCAGAAGCAATTAGGTGTTTGCAATACACCTGGAGCTTATTAATTCTGGAGAGGCCTTAAAGCTACAGTTCACATTTCACTTCAACCTGGTAAAAAATCAAATGAAATGGCAATTTAAAAAAATCAGGTAATGCTTATTCCATATTTCTGGCAAGCAAAATATTCTATAGAAGTTGCTTGCTTCCTTTGGCAAGAAAAACCTCATTTCCATCCTGGGAAGCTTCATATCATATGAATATTTCATTTCCCTTTCTTTAACTGTTTAAAACTGAACAACATATGCAGTATGATATTTTTAAAGGCTCTTTTCATTTTCGCAATATATAATTCTATTGCTGACCTGTGAAGTGAAAAATAGCCTACTATCAAGTAATTAAAGATTACAGATGCATACATGTAAGAATTAAGGTTAGACAGATAACCTTAATTCTAACATTTCCTAATTTTTGAGGGCTTAACTTCTCAACATGAATATTCTGTGAGCATGCTCTAAAAATCTATATCATATCATGCCACATCATTTACATCAACACTTGTTTCAAGACACCTAGTCCCAGAATATTCTAAATGACTGGCATCAGCTATGTGAGCAGGCTGAAAGTATACCTATTGTTCAAAAAGAACTTATCTAAAAACATTAAAAGTCTACACTGCTTCAGTGGGTTCCTCTCCAGAAGAAGGCTCTGACAACACAAACTGTTCCACAGTGCTGAGAAAATATGAAAGGGTTGTCAAAGACCAGCAGAGATGACCATGGGCTCAGACTGGTTCTACAGGATTTGTTTGATGTGAGTGCAACTACTCACAAGGGTTAATGCTGTTCAGTGAAAGTAATTTGATCAGACTCTGGCTCAAAGTGAGACTATTAGGCTACTTCCTGACCCACTGCCATACTTCCAAACATGTAATATAAAGGAGATCCTGCATGGAATTTTTCAGTAGGTTTAAGGTGTTTTGGCAACAGCTGTCAGCCCACTTTTTCATCTTGCATTTTCTCACTGTCCATCACAATGCTAATTTATAAAGGATTTTTTTGTAAAATAAGGCTTCCGATTTAACTGTTCCTTTTTCCTTTTTCATCCTTATTTCTTTCAGGTTGTGAACATTGGGCTCTATGTGACTTTAATGGTGGGCAAAACCTCAAGAGTTATATTGACTGGCTGATTTGGCACCTACTATACATAAAGACATGTTAATCATGTTTAAATTGATGAAAGAGGCAAATTTTTATTTATAGAGCAGCATTTGGGACCTGAAGATAAAATCCTTATCAGACCAGGATACAGTTAAAATAAATTTAATGGGAAATGCCTATAATTCATGATAGTGGAATGCCTAATTCTATTTAATTCATCTAATTAAATACTGTCTTGAAACAGTGCAGTTAAAAATACTATTGGTATTTTTGTATTCCTCTTAGGGTTTGATCAGAAACTCAGTGAAGGGTTTGCCATCAGCGCCTTACTGGCTGAATGAATATTAAGGACTAAGAAATGTTTCCAGTCCAGCCCATAAAATGCAATCATTGCACTTATCTGCTATGTAATATTGAAGATGATCTATATAATAATGACACCAATCCAGTAATTAGATGCATGCAGGTAGATTGTTGTGTCTATTTGGCACCTCATGGACTTCTATTCTTTTATGGCCAAACCTCTCAAAACTTATTTTGCAGAAGCAGATGTTGAAGGAATTTTTTTTTTTAGTTGTCTAGGGAAGAGCAGGTGAATAGAGAAAACAGAGCATCAGCTATTTTAGGGATCTGAAAGCTCATTATTAACCATTTAGTGGACACCTTAATTCTTCCTCAAGCTAGCCTAGAAATTTTCTTAAATTAACTCTCAGTGGTAAAATAAACACATTGGAAATATAGTGAGAGTCTCCATATTTTTGTAATATAATCAAGTGCACGTATCTGCATTTAGTGCTAATTGTTTTTAAGAAGTGTTTCCTCATAAATAAATTATGAAATCACTAAAGCTCAAATATATAACTAAGTCCAAATCTTCCATGTAATATGGTTTTTGTTTCTTTGTTTGTTTGTTTATCCTCTTTTGGTGAGCATCCATGCCCCAAAAGTAACTTATTCTAGTGCCTCAAATAGATTTAGCAGAACATAAGACAGTAATTTCAGCCTCAGTCTCTATGAAAGCTATTTATTTAATGAAAAGTTCTCTTCTTTTTGCTTGCAGTTTATGGCTCACCTCACAAAGGGAAAGGACGTGGTGTTAAGATGATTGCTGTCATTCTGTGTGCTGCATGCAGGGTTTTATAGCTGTCTAGAACATCATATACTAAATAAGACTGTTTTAGGATGCATAGTGCGTATGAGTTTTATTTGATTCTCTAGCAGACTCTTAATAGGCTCTTTCATTAAAAATGGATTTTTCACCAGAATTATGCTTTAATGTCTCAGGAACCCACTTTTGTAGAAAATTCATTAAATGCCAGACCCTGTAATTAGATCTAGATGGGTGAAATCAGGTAGGGGCCCATTCATATCAACTAAACTAAAACTAAAAAGATATAAGGTAAAGAAACCAGTATACTGGTTCTGAAGAAACAAAGGAAATGGATCCTTAGTGATTTATTTAGGTGCCTAATAATGACTAAACCTTAAATTTAGGTCCACCAAACCTCTGCTTAACTGCCCCCTCTCTGTGGATGCCTCTGAGTTTTCACTGTTGAAGTGGACTAACCAGTGGTTAGAGCACTTTCATACAAGGTGCCTGGGTTTAAATAGCTTCTCAAAATGAGGCAAAGGAGCAAATTTGCAAGTGAATCCTCCACACCTCAAATGCATGTCCTAGCCAGTGGCTATTGGATGACCACCTTCTCTTGCGGCTGTATTTTGTTAGAGCAAAGACTGACCTGGCTTAGATGCCTGATACTAGGAAATGATTAATGTCCACGAATACCAAGTAGAAGGAGGTGTCTTCCTCTGACTTGGAATTAGACACACAAACTCCTTGAGAAAAGTGTAAGACCAGTTCTTCTCTTTAGTATTCCCTACTGGCTAGGTCACGTTTAACTCATTTGGCTTTCCTGCCTCAGTGGACCCATTCTTAAATGTCTAACTGTCTCCCATACAATGCACATGGGGCACAAGCCTAACTCAAGGTTGTGGATTTCACTTTAGAGTTGGGCCTGGCTTTGCCATGCCCATGCAGCCTTTGTGCTAACTTTTAAAGTGGCTTATAGCTTGGCATCACTGTCAAGAGAATGGAGAAAGTTAATACCGTAACAGTTTTCAAAAAGGTTAAAAGGAGAATGCCAGGCAAACTAATCAATATTTACTTCAATATCAGGTACAAGTGAAGGCAAATAAAGGAATTGATCTTTAAATATTTGAAGACAACAAATTAAGAAACTATATTTAAACTCTTTGGAGAAATGAGGCTATCAAGTAGTCCTACCTCATATATGCAATTAAAAAAATACAGGAAAAAGACCCCCTCTTCCCCAGAAATTAAGCAAACCTAAATCTGTTGTTTTTCAGTGGTCATCTTTGGGGCCTAGGCTCAAAGTCACACATTCCAAACCTTCTTTGATAACACTTTATCTCTTTTTCCAGAAAAGTAAAACTAAAATTGCAAGGTGTTTTTTTTTCTTTTTACTAACTGTGTAGCATCTATCATTCTAAATCTCTACCTGCAGTTCTTAGAGCTTTTCTGTCACGACTGGTGGAGTGGCAGGGAATACCTGAATGGGACTTGTCTTTTTACCTAGCAGTTCCAATTACTTCTGTCCTTGATGGCTGCTTTGACAGCATCAGTTCTGCATGATCCAGTGGTATGGTAAAGATTCATAGATAACCAAAAACAACATATGAATTTTTATTTGGCATTTGCCTCCAAAGTATTTTAATGTGTCCATTCATTTGCTATGCTAACTGGTCATTAGAACAGATGAATTTCATCACTCATGTTTCTTTTTAAACACTAGTCAAGTGTTTCTTCATAGAGACCTGTCACAATAACTAATGCAGTTTCCCTGTGTCTTCATTGTGACCTAGACTTCTGTTTTGGTAATTATTGCTGGAATTATAACTGCTGTATATATTTTATAATGAAAATTAACGGATTTTTAACAGAATAAATAACTGGTCATGTATTTATTTTTAAGGTAGTGACAGGCAACTCTTATATATGTGTATAGTTGTGTCAACTACCTCTTATCTATATGTGTTGTACATCTATATCTTGTCATTTTAAATGTGTGGAAGATATTAACAAGCACAGATGTAACTAATTACTGGCAATAACACTATAATATTTGCAAGTTATTTTGCCAGAAATGAATATTAGTTAATATTAATATTCCTAATGTATTCCACCCGCAAGAATAGAAAATTAAATTAGTTCAACGGTAACAGTTTTTGTGAACTTATAAACATTTCCATAGCTACTCAAATTCTCTAGATGAAATTTTAGGGTAAAACCTCACTCCAGTGAAACCAAGGGCAGAACTTCCATTGAGCTGTATGGGACCAAAACCCTATAGACTGATTTCTCACTTAGTAACCAAGATGTGTCAGAAAAGTACAGATTCAAAATGAAATTAGAGGTTGTGATATCTTCCCTTGATTTAATCAGACACTCCATGATATCAAATCTACTATACACTTTTCCTTTGAATTTTGCTCACAATTCAATGCTGTCTTCAGTGGAAAAAAATATGATTGTCTTTTTTATGCATTGAGATATAATAATAATAATAACACCAACTTAATCATTTAATGATATTGCTGATTTTGACACTGTATTTGTGTATCGCTAACCACTTACTAACATTATTGCTGACAGTAATTTTTCAAGACTAAAAATCTCTAGTGTTTTCATTATCATGTACATAAATGGCAAAGATTGTGGTGGAAGATGGTATCAACTATGAACAGTTTAATGGATACTGCTTCCTGCTCTCTAAAGTTCATTATTACTATATCTGTATCTTAGCCACAGGACTAAGTTTTATTCTAATCAAAAGTTAAAATTTCTGTGAGAAATATGTTTATTTTATTGGCGTGATATTATAGATACAAAAATTCTTCAAGCACAGAATATTCTTTCAGGTGGTTGAGAGATTTTTTTGGTGCATAAATACACAGAAAACTGAAACTTTACTTGCTGTCTGTACAAGCTGAAAAGTAGTGTTTTATCTACATGGGGACTTAGTAATGCTTTTTCTGTCATTCATCTTAGATTTTATCCAGGCATTCCAGGAATGTGAAAGAATCCTCTTAGTGCTCAATAAAATACATTCCCTTTGTCATGCTTCCCTTTTGTACATGCTATATCAAAATAAATAATTTACGCTTCTATAATGTTTTTTTTCAAGGATCTCAGTGTACTTTACAAACATTAAAAAATGAAAAATCTCCTACCCCATTGTGGGGGACATCTTTATAAATGGGGAAGTGAGAGCAGATCTTGAAGGTTGGATCCACAGGACTTTGGTGAATAACCTGCACTTTAAGTGCCTTAGTCCACAAATTAGATTCTTATAAAACCTGCTCAGGTACCACCTAATCAGGGTAGTACCATTTTCCTAAGCAGTCAAATTTCCAATGGTGAAGTTCTCTAGAAACTTAAGGTACAATCCTATTTCTTCTGAAGAAGTCTAAATGCTACTTATGTACCTAAATGTGGAGATATAAGACATATTTTTGCCATTACACAGATTTTTATAGCTGGCATGGAAATAGGAAGGAAGCTCCTCTATAGCTAGTTGTTCTTCAGTGATTCTGTTTCACTTAGGAAAGTGCCTAAGAAGAGTATATTGAAGGTAAAACCAAGCAGGCCAGCTTTTAAAAAGAGGCTAGATGTCGCTCCCACCTCTTAATTCAATGTCCTAAAGCTTTTGACCTTTATTAAGGTTTTAAGCCCACCCACATCTCCCTACTTCCTAACCAATGTCGTGGTGCCCTGCCTTGGGTGAGGCAGGGCTAAGAGTGTCTTCTGCTCCTCCTACTGAAGTTGACTGATGGTGCATCCAAGTGGGGAAGATGGGTAGAAGCTGAAGGGGAGAAAGCAAAAGTGACATGGGGACTACTCCAGTCCCTACTCATGTCCCCAGTGGTATTTCTGTATTTGGTTAAATCAAACTCCTCTCCTTGGCATTGTATGCTGACTTAGTGTGCTGGCTTTTAATGGATCCAATGCTAAGACATAAATTTATTTCCATGCATTGTTTAAGGACTTGCAGCACTGTGGGCCAAAAGAAATCTCATGAGGTTCAACAAGGACAAGTACACTGTCCTGTACTTAGGACAGAAGAATCCCATGCATCACTACAGGCTTGTGACCAACTGGCTAAGTAGCAGCTCTACAGAAAAAGACGTGGGGTTTACAGTGGACAGTAAGTTGGATGTGAGTCAACAGTGTGCCCTTGTTGCCAAGAAGTCTAACAACATACTGAGGTGTGTTAGTAGGGGCATTGCAAGCAATATTTCCTCTAAGGAGTAGTGGTCTGTGAGCACACCACTTTGGTCTGTGAGAGTGCCACTTCAGTTCCACCTCCCTCTTTTGGCGCAGTCCGCCAGTAAATGTCCCT
The DNA here is from genome assembly GCF_052110815.1 of Crocodylus siamensis. NCBI lineage: Eukaryota > Metazoa > Chordata > Crocodylia > Crocodylidae > Crocodylus > Crocodylus siamensis. Next base: position 49,143,241 of record NC_143398.1, on the reverse strand, counting down.
AAGGAGAGTTTAATTATGTTGTTTGCCATTGAAACATGGTACAGAAAAGTAGAGCTTTTCTGGTTAGTTACCTTGTACAAATGCAAATTTATATATATTTTACATAGGGTCCAAATTCATCTCCATTTGCATATTTAACCTTTATCTTTCCTTTAAGTTGCACAGTGCTTCTCATGTTATTGTATAACAATGTCACCAGTTGAAACACTGACTTAGCATTGGGGGCTGAGTAAGCACTATATTGGTGTTTTATTTCAGCACAAAATCCATCTGGTCTTGCAGCTTTTTAAGAGTGTGAGAAAAATGTCTGGGGAGGGGAGTGGGGTAGGAGAGAGTCCTCTCTGCCCTAAAAAAGATAGTAGAAGTTGCAGGTTTTTAGCATCTTTATTTTGGAATCTCTAAGCACTTCATCAGCATTAATTACAGGTTCTTACTACCGCCATTAGTAGATGAGGTATTCATTGAGGATGGATGTCCCCAACCTTCGGCACTTGGGGTCAGTCCACGAGTATGATCCCAAATCTCATCCTGGCTGAGGGCTGGGGTTGGGGGCTGGCATAGGCTGCATGGAACTGCTCTGCTTCCCAGCCCCAGTGCCATGTACTTCCTCTCTCCCAGGGCCATGGTGAGGTGGGGACAGGGACTGGGAACTGCTCTGCGGGCTTCGCCAGCTCCGGGGAACTGCTGCACTCCCCAGCCCTGATACCATGTGCCTCTTCGCCCCCTGAGGTGATGTGGGAGTGTGGAGTAGTTTCCCGGAGCCAGCGGAGCCCACACCAGCCCCCAGCCCCCGCCCATCTCAGGGAGGAGCCACTGCCTGCCCTGGAGTGAGGAGCTGACCTTCGGTAAGTGTCCCATTCCGGCCCCAGTGCCTCCACCACACTCCATGCCCAGCTCCTCTCTAGGCAGATGCACAGCCTTAAAAAGTTTGTGTGTGGCAAGATTTTTACTTGTGCGTGGCCATGCACGTGCACACCTTACAGGAAACCTTGGTTGCAAGTAGATTGAGGAAACAGAGCTGGGAACCTGATTGATTATTCCCCTCTATTCTGCACTGGTGAGGCCACATCTGGAGTACTGTGCCCAGTTTTGGATGCCCCATTACAGAAAGGTTATGGACAAACTGGAGAGAGTCCAGCAGAGGGGCTGGGGCACATGACTTCTGAGGAGAGGCGGATAGAACTGGTCTTATTTAGTCTGCAGAAGGGAAGACTAAGGGGGGATTTGACAGTAGCCTTTAACAACCTGAAGCATGGTTCCAAAAAGGATGGACCTAGCTTGTTCTCAGTGATGGCAGATGACAGAACAAGGAGCAATAATCTCAAGTTTCAGCAGTGGAAGTTTAGGTTGGATATTAGGAAAAACTTTCTCACTAGGAGAGTGTTGAAGCTCTGGAACAAGTTACCTGGAGAGGTGTTGAAAGCTCCATCTTTGGAGGTTTTTAAGGCCAAGCTTGACAAAGCCCTGGCTGGAATGATCTAGTTGGAGATGGTCCTGCTTTGAGCAAGGCTTTGTACTAGATGACATTCTGAAGTCCGTTCCAACTCTAATTGTCTATGATTCTATATTTCATCTACACCTACTGAAGTTTGCCATTCACCATTACCGATTTCAGGCCTACAGAAGACCAAAATACAGATGTGACGGGCTAGCTGGCAGTGACCTAGCCCAGGGGGTTTGGAAGGGCAAAAGATGATTGAAGGACTTGGGATTCCCTTTCCTCACCAGTCAGGCCCCAGAGACTCATCCTTCATGTCCTCTGATTGGCCCCTTGGGTCACTTGCAGGGAGATAAAAGGGGCAATGCAGCTGACTCAGGGGAGACCAGCAAGGGACCACAAGGAAGGAGCGTCAAAGAGCTAGCAAGAGCTGAACCAGCGGGGTGGGAGCAGTTGCCCCAGAAGAGCCTGAAGGAGCAGGACCTGCAGGCAGCAATTGGACCCTCAGCAGCGCAGCGTGTGGCTGGCAGGAGAGGCTCCCCGATCCCCTATGAGAGGCTGCAGCCAGCAGGAGAGGCTCCCCCGCTCCAGCAAGGATCTGAACAGTGACCTGAGAGGTTTCCAGCTCTGCTTCCAGCTCTTCCAATCAGAGGCCAGGCAGTTTGACATGAAGCCAGGGCTCTGGGAAGGTCAAGACACCTAGTAGCCTGGAGCAGTGCCACCAGTGGTGGCTGTGGGGCAGTGTTCCTGCCTACCATGTGGGAGATTTAGGTTCAAGTCATAGCTGAGGTCACTTGGGGTGAATGAGATAACAAGAAGCAAATCTTCTTGCAGTGGAAAGAGGACATTGTGTTTCTCCCTCTCCAGGTACCTAGGCCCTATATTTCCTTGTCATTTGACATTTTGTATTTTGTGCCTTTTTATATTTCACCAACCAGTATTGTTTGCTCTGCTGTTTGTGTTTTATATTTTGTTAACCCTGTCTTTTGTCAATGATTGTAAGTGTCTATCTAACCTTTGTTGAATCCTGCCCCCTTTGGGGCATTGTAGCGTCCACTATACCGTCTGATTTATGCCTGTTATGTTCCCAGTATTGTTCCCTCATTAAAAGGTATATGGTTAAGTCCCCATTGGTGATCTGGCTTTGTGCTATAGGGGAAGGAGGGTCCCTATACCTCCCACAGTGCTTGTGTGCCTGCTTTGATCCCTTCAATTGGAGAGGTGGTACCTCTTGGAGTACCACCTGGATTACACATAGATGCCCCAATTTTTACTGAAAAACAGAGTTGGGCAAATACATTGTAAGTGGCACCTCTGCCCCTCAACAGTGAACAGGTTAAATAGATCAGATAGTCAAAATCTGAGAGAAAAGAACATAGGATCAGAGGAAAGTAAAATGTCCCTGTGCTCAAGGCAGGATCATCCCTGACTAAATCATCCCAAGGCAAGTGTTAGCCAAGAGGAAGCTCATGAGCATGGAAGCAGTGGTCTCCATCTTCCCACCCCTTGGGGTTCATGGCTTGGCTTCTCCTGCTGCTGGAGCAGGCTCTTTTTTGTCTGATGCCAGGGCTTCATGCCTGTTTTCCAGCTGGACAGCTGAAGAAGAGGAGTGCTGTCTGTCACCAGAGGTGACAAGCTGCCAGTTTCTGCCTTCCTGAGTATGTCTTTTGTGTCTTCAAATGCCTGCTCTGGCTTCCCTCTTCCAAGAGGTGGGAAGTTTTTTTATGCATTGAGTTAATGAAGGTCCCATGCCCATGGATGTTTCTGAACATATTCATTTTTTCCTGCTGCTCCCTTATCTGATTCTACGAATGAGTTGTATTGTTCTTTCTCTTTGCAGGGTCTAAATGACTTGTACAAAGAGCATGATGGAAAGCTGTACCATAACTCAGAGCAGATCTCCCAAAAGCCAGTCTAGTACTAAACTAAAAGCCCATCCTTCAATCTATTTTGTGCATTTCTGGTGCTTTATGAGAACTCACTCATCCTGCATGAGATGATGAACTAGAAACATGAAGTATATATGTACTGCAATGTACTTCTGGCTATATCAATATCAGTGGCTAATGGCTACCTATGAATAGTAGAATGACTAAAAAAAATAGGATTCTCTAATTAATGTTGATGTTATTTATTATTATATTGGTATATAACAGCTCCTATTCCTCTGCCACCCTTCCCCGCAAAGACCATCATCTACTTTTTTACAGTGGATATTGAAAAGTGTATGAAAGCAGTAAGCTTTAAGTAACAGCCCATTTCCTAGTCTGTGCAATTTGTAATTCCTTTATAATCCTACAAGAGAAGCACTAACAGCTGATTGAGACTCCAAGTGCCGCAGGTAACAGGAACGATGATCAGTCATTGAGAGTATAATATTTCAGGTTTGGCTGGGATTCTTCAGATTATAAGCCAAATGTTAAATGTGCTCTAAATGAATGACTAAACACTAAACTGCTCTCTGGCAGTCATCCTAAATATAGAGAGCCTTTACTGCTGTGAGTGCTTGAAGCCATCATATTATCCAAACTTCTGCATTCAAACTCTAACACTTTGCCCAATTAAATGTATAAAGAATGTCTGTATATTGCCAACTACCAAGCAAACCAAGTGTTCCTTTATCCCTATCTTAGCATTGTTTAAAATCTTCCCCAATATCTGCTCTCCTCTTCTGTTTAACATAATTGTGTCCCATAGTGCTATCCCAACTAGTTTTCCTTTCAGTGTCCCATTATACTTCACTGAATATTATGCCCTGTATCACATCTAATTTCTCTGTGATAGTCTAAAACTGGCATCTGTGAGGTTCAGATAGAGTTTAATTCCCTTTCAAGTTGACTGGAGTTGAAGCTACTCCAGCAGTTTACAGGGTCAGTCCTAATGAAGCTTTTCCTTTTTAAAATACCTAGTATTTCCCTGTCTAATGTAAAGTGTGATCTTAACTGCATCACTGTTCATTGTACAACCCTTCATCTAGATCCATAATCAAATCTTATGAAATAGCTCCACACTACTAACTGAATACAATTCCTCTTGTATCTAATGTATTTATCACCCCCTTCATATATGTATCTGCTTTCATTTTTCTCTATTTGGAATACTGCTTTTTTTGCAGATAGTTGCTTGTTATGGAATAATTTGGATTGGTAAAAATTAAGGGTGCACCAATACAGATTTTTTGGCTGATGGCTGATTATTAACCAGCCATATTGGCCTATACTGATTTGATAGCCAATATGGAGCCTTGCAGCTTGGAAAGCAGCATCTGGCCAGTAAGTCTGTGTGGGGGGATGAGGCGGGGGGGAGGGAAGGGGAGTAAGGAGACCAATTGAGGCCCCCACAGTAAGGGAGGGAGAGGAGCAGAGGCAGCTGCTGCCCAGCCAGGATGGTGAATGGGTCCCCAAGGCAACCTTGGTATGAAGCTGCAGGCAGCTCATCCAGAGGGCGTGGAAATGGTGGGTGGTTCCCTGCTGCTTCACACACTCCCAGGGGAGGCATGGGGGCATGTGCCCCCTGGATTTGTCCATGGGGCAAGAGTGGGTTGCCTGCTGTGGGCTTGAGGCCAGCTGCTGTGTTGGCCTCTTCCCAGTGTGGGGACTGGGCTGTGGCTGCACTCAGGGCAGGCAGGGGCAGGTGGCAGCCCTGTGAGGGGGGGCTACAGGGAATTTTGGGGTGGATGTTGCCCACCCCCATAGCCCATCCTCCCAGTGCCACCACTGCCTCCGCTGCCCCCACCCGCCTTAAGCACAGCTCTGGCCAACCCCCTCTGGGAAGAGGCTGGCACAGCTCCTGGCTCTGAGCCTACAGCAGGCAGCCTGCCTTCACCCTGCATACAAATCTGGGAGCCACATGCCCCCCATGCCTCCCCCAGGGGTCTGCACAATGGTGGGGAGTTCCTCGCTCCCCACCTGCCTGTGTCCCCCACACAAACTGCCTGTAGCTGTGCCTCACAACCTGCCCCAGGGACCCATTCACCACCCTGGTTGGGCAGCTCCTGCTCCTGGCCCAGCCCCACTCCCTCCCTAACTGTGGGGGCTTCAATCTGCCTTCCATGCCCCATGTACTTTCCATCCCACAGACTTACTGGCCAAATGGTGCTCTCCATGCTGCCAGGCTGCATTCCTGGCCAATATGCATGCCCCCTATCTTTGGTTTCAAGGGGTTAAAATATCTACTTGAGTAACTTATAGCAGCCTAATCACACAGTTCAGGAGCCAAGGATCTGTTTGCTAAGAATGAAGAGCTAAGAATCAATTCAAGAGCTAAGAGTAAGGTGTTCCCTCTCTTTTGTGACATACTGCCTTATATTGAGGGAGCATGTGCTATAAAGCAACCAGACTCAACCAATGAAAAATTCTGGACTACTTGTTAAGGGTAAACAAAGTGTCATTTGTACTTCTGGGGCAAAGATTTGATTCCTTGCATTGATCAAGCTGTTACAGGGAGTCACCATTGCTCAGGGGAAAGTCCTTACAGTCCAGGAAAACCAAGCATCAAAACCAATGGCAAGTGTGACCTCTGTGGAAATGGACCCAGACTTGAAAACATTCATAAAACAACTTTAAAAAAACCTTTAGCCTTTTTCTAGCACTTTCTGGCTAAGTACAGACATTCAGGAGTTTAAATCAGTTCAAAATGGCCACCCAATTTAAACTTAGCTCATCTTGGTGCCGACTTTACACTTACAGACCTGGTCTCAGTGACGGGCAATCAGTCTAAACCTGTAACTGAATAGAAGTTCCATGCAAACAACAGGTCTAAAAATTGCAGAACCCAATTTAAGATAAATCTTCATCTACGTAGTATCAGACTCATTTGATTTAGGTCAAACTAGTGCAGGGAACTCCTGTCCTCTTCCTCTGCACAGCCCCAGGGCTGGGAAAACCCAGCCACTGGCCCCAGTCCTGGGGCTTCTCTTTTTATTCCTCTCTTCCCCCACACTGATCAATTCCCAACCCCCCCAGTGCCTTAACTCCCCCACAGCCTGTGCTCTCCACCCCCATCCCACAAGCTGCTCTGCATGCAGCCACTTTTATCAGCATTTGCTGCTTCCAGAGCCAAATAATTAAGTCTTGGTGGTTGGAGGGATGGGGGAATAAGTTTGCTGGGGAAGGGGACCCCACCTCACCCACGGGTCATGCCTGCTCCCTACCCCTTGTGGGTGATACCTGCACCTTCAACCCCACCCATGGGTTGCACCTGCCCCCCATCCCCCAGTGAACCCCCAATCCCATCCAGCCTGCTGGACCTCCAACTTCCTGGCTAGCCATCCTGGCTTACCTGATATTGGGCAGCCATTCTCAATTGACTTAATCGCCTCCTAACGCCGTCAAATGTCTGTATTTAGCCTTTATATTCCTAGTGCTATACAAACTAATATTAAGGTTGGTAAGTATTTTTATCCCCATTTAGGATAATACTGTAATAGCTAGGAAAGACACTGAGTGACTTACTTGAGGTTTTGAAGTGGGGTTAAAACTGAGGGGTCTCTCTTTCCCAATACTGTACTTTGATGACTCCTGTCTCTGATTTAGTTTATGAAATTAGCTATTAAAATCTGGATTGATGTCTGCATTAGATTAGCAATATTTAAGGCAGGTCCAGCCCTGCACATTAAATTTTGACAGCATCCTATTGCATTGGTAAAAGTCATGTGTTGATCCGTGTGTTTATTTTCAGTACCTTCTAGGCTATGTGACCTCACCTCTGATTTTTATTTTGTTTACTTTGTTGCAAAATTATTGCATCTACTTAAAGGTCAGCCAAAGTAAAATGAGATTTTGTTGGAGGTCAGATGCAAACAAATGTTTGATATTGCCTTGCCATTTTTCTTAGATCTTTTGCAGAGATGGGTTGCAGTGTGCCAGTATTCATAAAATAAATTTGTATTTTAGAAGCTGTATTGCATTGTGCATAAATCATTTCAATGTGTCTGCAAACCTGGATTAATGTTTATCATGTTTGGGAGAACTAAACATGTGGTTATTGTATACATACTGAGTTAAGTTGTGCAAATACATTCATATACTGTGCATATTTTAATGTTTTCTTCAATGCCTTCTGTCACAAGGCACTAAGGTGTGCCTGCTCCTTCAAGAGGAGAGTCAGCTTAGCTATGGAGCCCTGAGAGCTAGGCAGGTCACCACAGGTGCAGGTTGCCTTGGCAGTAAGCTAATCATGGTATTACTTGGCACCTGCACCCGGTCAGCTGACCAGAAGGAAACAGGACCCTGGGCATATATAAGTCCCAAGGCTGGGGCTGGAAGGAGGGCAGTTCCCTGTCAGCAGCCAGGGGGTACGCACTCTTGCAGAAATGCTACTCAGAGATGCTTGGTTGCCTATTCTGCTGCTGGTAAGACTAAAGGGCTCTAGGAGCTCTTAAAATATCTGGAGCTAGGAGGCACACATTGTTGAGGGAGAAGCTTGCCTCCTTAAAGGGGCAGGGTATGACCGCCAATGTTAGTGCTGTTGTTATGTTATAGCTCAGGGGTTTGCATTTATGTTGTTATTTGAATCCGGTGGACTGGAATGAGGCTATTGGGGAGGAGGAGACCTCACTGGGGGGCACATTACAGTGTGGAGAGCCCAGTGCCAGTGAGGGCACACAGACAGGGATGAGGAGAGCCCAGCACCAGGGTGTGCAGACAGGGGCCAAGGGCACAGTGATGACACAGAGGCTGAGCTAGATCAAGGCCTCAGAGGTACAATGTTTGAATACCACTGTGAGGTATGGGGCGTGGTAAAGGGGCAGTTTTGGAGCCATGCATCGAGCCCCTAAGGCTTAGTGTGTCTCGAGAGGCACTGACTTTAAGCAAGACCCAGGAAGGGATCCAAAATCGGCAGGATCTAGTGGGGTTCAACAGGACCATGATCACACAAACTTGTGGGCAGCCTCCCAACTTACTATTTCAACCAACAAGACATGGCAGGTGAGATTAGGTGCCCACAAGGCAGAGCAGACACAGTCATGGAGCCCTAGGATCATCACGGCCATCCCTGGGGACCCCACGCCATGACACATTCTTTTCACTTTTTACTTATCTTGAAAATAACCAGCTAAAATTAATAAGAGAAATAACATAAACCTACCACATGCTAAAATCCAAATGTACAATACTGACTTTTTTGTTTTGAATGCAATAATATGTGATCATTACATTCTTATTTTATGCAGGAATTACAGATACACAGAGTTTTTATGCATTTTTATATATTCTGGTGTTAGTAGTATTACTAACATGAGTAAACTAACACATAGTGCTGAAACGTTCAACAGGTTGGCTCAGAGAAGTAAGCACTCATTAAAACTGGTTTCATTTTATCAAGACACTTAGCACTAAAAACACATTCAGCAAACTACTATAAAAAGGTATGAATGAATTCAAACTTTAAACTTGCATTTCAGATAAAGGAGACTTATGAAGTTTCATCCACTGAGTTTTTGCATAAAATAATAGTAATACTAGTGATATACTATAGCTGTGAAAAAATGCCATTCATAGATGGTTGTTTTTTCATAGATTTCATAGACATTTGGTTTGGAAGGGACCCCAGATAATCATCAAATCCAGCTCCCCGCCCCAGGGGCAGGAAGTCAGCAGGGATCATAGGATCCCAGCAAGATGAGCATCCAAATGTGTTTTGAAGGCGCTCAAAGTGGGTGCTTGAACCACCTCAGGTGGCAGTCTGTTCCAGACCTTGGGGGCTCAGACAGTGAAGAACTTTTTTCTTATGTCCAGCCTGAACTGGTCACAGTGGAGTTTGTGACCATTCGATCTTGTCATCCCTTGGGGCGCTCTGGTGAACAATCATTCCCCCAGATCCTGATGAGTACCCTGGATAAGCTTATAGGTGGCCACCAGATCATATCTGAGCCTGCACTCTTCCAGGCTGAATAGCCCCATTGCTCTCAGCCTCTCATCATAAGGTCTGTTTTCCTGACCTCTGATTATGTGCATGGCTCTTCTCTACACCGTCTCAAGCTTCTCCACATCCTTTTTGAATTGCAGAGCCCAAAACTGGATGCAGTACTCCAACTGTGGCCTCACCAAGGCTGAGTACAAGGGGAGAATGACATCCTGGGATTTGCTTGAGAAGCATCTATGAAGGCAAGCCAGCGTTTTGCTCACTTTATTAGCTGCTGCATCACACTGAAAGCTCATGTTCATTTTGTGATCAACCATAACCCCCAAGTCCCTTTCATCTGTAGTGCTAACCAGTGTAGCACTACCAAGCCTATAAGCATGGTGCAGGTTTTTCCTCCCAAGGTGGAGAACCTTGCATTTTTCAGTGTTGAACTACCATCAGGTTCTTGTCTACCCATTTCATGAGTCTGTCCAGATCCGCCTGGATCACCCTCCTGTCCTCAGATGTGGATGCTTTACCCCAGAGTTTGGTGTCATCGGCGAACTTGGCCAGTCCATTTCTGACACCAATGTCCACATCATTGATGAAGATGTTAAATAGTATAGGCCCTAGGACAGAGCCTTTTGGGACCCCACTGGTCACAGCGGACCAAGACGATTGGCTCCCGTCCACCACCACCCTCTGGGTCCTACCACAGAGCCAGTTTCCCAGCCAGCAGATGATCGTGGTGATGTCAAGGCTGCAGTTAGCCAGTTTAACCAAGAGGTGATCATGGGATACCAGATCGAAGGTTTTTTTAAAGTCAAGGTATATGACTTTGATCTCTTCCCCTTTGTCCAGGTGATAAGTTACCTGGTCATAAAAGGAAATGAGATTGGTCAAGTAAGACCTACCTGCAACAAACCCATGCTGGGTATCCCTCGGGATATTGCCTTCAGCTAGTCTGTTAAGGATGGTCTTCTTGATAATCTTTTCAAAGACTTTCCCCAGGATAGAGTTCAGGCTGATGGGCCTGTACTTTGCTGGATCCACTTTCCTCCCTTTCTTGAAGATAGGCATGATATTGGCCCTCTTCCAATTATTGGGCACTTCACCAGAGCAGCAAAAAATCTCAAAGATCTGTGCAGGGGCTGAGCTATGATGCTCGCCAGCTCCCTGAGTACCCTTGGGTGTAACCCATCAGGGCCGGCTGACTTGAAGGTATCCAGCTTGTCGAGGTGTTCCTTCATGAGGTCAGCTTTGATGGAGGGCAGGGAATCTCCCTTGCCCAGGCCTCCCTGGCCCATAGTGGGCAGGGCTGTCCCATGGGGCTGACAGAAAACTGACGCAAAGTACCCATTTAGCAAGTTTGCTTTTTCCTGGGCATCAGTTGCCCCACCTGGTTTAGCAGGGGTCCAATGTTGCCCTTGCTGTTCCTACGGCTCCCCACATATCTAAAAAAAGACTTTTTGTTTTCCTTGATATTTGTAGCTAGTTGGAGTTTCATTGCAGCCTTGGCTTTCCTGATTTGCTCTCTGCAAGTCCGGACTAAAGCAGAGTATTCTTCCTTGGTGGCGGTTCCAGTCCTCCATCCTTTATAGGTCTTCCTTTTAAGACTCAGGAAGTCCGCCAGTTCCCTGGAGAGCCAAGGGGGCTGCTGTGCCCTTTTGCTGCCTTTCTTCCAAGATGCGATAAACTTTGCTTGTGCATCCAGGATTGCTCCCTTGAGGAGCAGCCATGCATCCTGAACTCCCCTTTCCATCGGGTTGTGGCCTGTGATATAAAGTCCAACAGAATCCACTCAAAATAGTAATATTTTATCATTAGAAATGTGTATTTGGTAGCATTTATGCAACATATTCTTGTACTGCATGCCTTATAATTATGGATTTTTTTAGCTGTGTGATTGAAGTCTAACATAAAGTTATCACTATCATAATAAAATGGATTATTATATTATTACTGAGTTTAAATTATTGAGGCTATTAAGTGACCTTATTTTGGTAATTATTTCTGATAACATACTCAATATACCTAAATTGTTTTTCCTGAGCTGTATTTGATGGGCTAAATATTTCACACATTTGTCATCTTTTCTTCTTAAAACAGCCTGTGTGGAACTGACATATCTTCTAATTCTTCCATATAAATGTTGGAAGTCAGATACCTTCAGTTCACAGTGCACTTCTGTGTCAGTTACATTACATCACTCTTTCACTGTCCGTTGACAAGGCTATAAGCTGCTTTTGACCATAGGAACTGTACTATGTATAGCACGAGATGTGAGATGACTGTGGTCAAATGTGGGCAGAGGGTTTTTTAGAAAATAGTTCCCAAACTAATGGATAAAATATTTTTAAGCATGCTGAAATGGTTTTACAGGCAAGCAGCCATAAATGAATAGATCTTTTGTTGTGGGCCTTGATCTCTCTCCCCCACCTCCTTTGTCAGGATGAGTCAATATCTTTCTAATTGGGTGTCCTTTTTGGACTTTTTTCAGGTTTTAGGCATTAAGAAAGTTCAAATCCTTAAACATATAGCCTTGGTGCCCAGAAACCATTTTTCCTTTAACAAGTTTATTGCTTCAAGAGGTATTCTTTTCAGAAGGCTCAACAGTATTGTTATGTGTTTTTATGTGGCACACAGAAATATAAAAAGAACTACTTTATACATCAGTGAAATGACATTGCTATCCCAAGAATGGACAAACTGATTTACCGTGTCCTTAACAAGAAGCCAGTCGACTTCTAAATAGTGTTGTGGGATTGTTCTGTAGCTGTGGCCCAGTATGCTTTCAGAAATAACTACCCTGCCGTCTCAGTGGTAGCTCTTACTCTTTGTTATTACATCCTTCCAAAATCTTTGAGGAAAGTGTCTCAAATGTGACCTTTGTCAATAATACTGCAAGTGAAATGGGACAGACTTTATCACTGACAGTCAAACAGAAATGAAAATGTTCTGCAATGGAGCCACCTAACCCCTCCAACTAGAGGTGAGAGGTAAGCACATTTGCTGATTTCCTGAATTCTTACCTTATGATTTTTAATAAATAACTATACATTGGAATTGAATAGTGCCCTCTATCCAAAAATGCTGTGGTATTTTGCAAGCAGTACAGCACACACCATGCCTGGAGGATATTATCATCTCTATGTTACAAATTAGAAAAAAGAGTTGCCAAGGGATTAAGTCAATTGGTTAATCTGTTACATAAGAAGTTTGGAGAAAAGTCAAGAACCAAAGATTCCAGAATCAAAAACATAAGGGTAGGTATAGAAGTTTAAAGCACATGTGTGGCTTAATCCTTAGCTGCACTTAAACTATGCAAGCGATAAACTATGGTAACCTATTGAAGGGACAAAATTAGTTAGTGTGTAAAGCAAAAGGAAAAAACGTATTTCAGATTAAGATGAAACCTAAAATGTAGTCAAGTTATTTTACATCTGCCTATAATGGGGTTCTTGCACCTTTCCCTGAAATATGTAGTGTTGACCACTGTGTGAAACAAGATGCTGATCTCAGGGAACCTCAGATGTGATCCAGCATGGCAATTCCTATGCTCCTCTGCCAACTGGAATAACAGAACAGTCATGGGTAATGAGAAATGCATGTTAATCTGCTTCCTGTAGTGGAACAGCATTACTTGCTATGCTTGCCTCTTCTCTCCCTCTACTTGGATACGCAAGAAGTTGGAATTACTGCAATTCTAGACATGCAGTAACTATATATTTAAAATATTCAGGTTGTTTGGTGTAATGCTGGATGTGTTTCCTCATCTGTGGTACAGAGTTCTTGAGAAGACTATTAGCTATGTTCATCTGTTTTGAACTGGTGGAAGATTCTGTCCCCAGACACAGTGATAAAAGGGCAAAGTTAATAGTCACATCTTTTCTCTTCCAGGTACTGTATTTATTGGTTGTGGGAACAAAGTGCAAGATAGCAAAAATGACTGGGCAAATGAGGCATTTTTTGCTCCTGACCTGTCAGGAAAATGGAGCTTACAGCCAAAAAACAATCTCTTTACAAATGCTGGAATCACATGACCCCATTCTGCACTGGGTTGTATCTTTTTCTTTCATTTAAAACAAATTAAAATTATAGTATTTTACACCTGTTTTTCATTAATGTAAATGATTATAGAAGATGCTACACCATGGAAGTTCAGAGTCTAGGCCCTGATTTATCTGGGAAGCTGGGAAGCAATACATAAATAGGGGTTGTCACATGATGAACTTTTGAGTTGAAAAGCAATCACATTGGACTAACCTTATATGGCTTTGGTAGCTGGCATGATTAAGGAGCACCTACAGATAGGGATGAAACTTGAGTATGGACATAATCTTGTGTAACATATTACTATGCTAGCTGGTTATGTTGCAGAATGATTAAGACTGGGCACATTTACACAAGACATTTACTGTAGAGTAGACTAATTAGCTCTGCAATTCCAGAAAGCCTTAAGCAAAGCCCCATGCCAAAAGCTCTTAATGAAATTTGCTTGCCATTGAATTAGAAGAAATGTTCACATGTGGATTAGAAGTTGGCTTAAGGGTTCAAAACAGAGTGGGTAAAAATAGTGCATCAGGGTTCTTTCTTGGGATTGATGCTGTTGAATATATTCAAGCAGAGGTATATAGGAAGGTTGCCAAGTTTGCTGATGACACTAAATTATTCAGAATGGTAAAGACCAAGGCAGCCTGCAAAGAACTACTGAAGTATCTTGCAAAATTGAGTGAATAGACAGCAGAACGGTGGATGGAATTTGATGTTGATAAATGAAAAATGATGCATATGGGGAAACATTATTCCAAAATATATAAATAAAATGATGAGCTCTGCATTAACTGTTAGTGGCAAGGCATCTCTTCGAGGGTGGCCATGAAACCCCTGGGGTCCCTGCAGCCCACACTCTCATTGGGCAGTTATTCCTTCTCTTTCCTGCCATGCCTTTTTATAATTATTTTTATATAAAAGAGGCTGCCCCAGGGCTTCCCAGTCTGATCTTCCACGTGACTACAAGGTTCTATGGTCTCCGCCTTAAGGGCATATTTTGTAGCTCCATTCTGCTCATCCACCATGCCCCCTGCCTTGCAGGTGCAATCACTCTCACCTGTTCATCCACACTCTTGGTCCCTCAATATACTCAGCCCTTCCCTGGGCTCCACAACACACTCAGCCTCTCAATACCTTCAGCCCCATTCTGGGCTCCTGGACCCCTCATTAGGTCGTATATGTCTCAGCTGCCTGTGGAGGGTTTAGAATGAGAGTGTGGTTGGGGGTAGAAAGGTAAGAAAACTTTATTGACTTAACAAAAACACAACTATGTGTAGTAACAAGACAAACGATGACAGACAAAAGCAATTTGCGTTGGCAACTTATCAGCAGTCTCTTCTGATGCATGATACACAGCAAGTTCCTCTTTCCACAGAGGTCAGTGAAGTTAAGCGTCCCCAAGCAGTGTTGTCCGAGGGGTACCAGGAAGGACCCTAGAATACAGTTCTTGGGCTCCTCGAGGTCCATGGGCCCACTGATTTAGGCAACGACTAACTAATCCTTTTCACAGAGCTGCATTTTCCTTCTGAATGGTTTCCAGATATTTCATGGAATCATGAGTCAGAAGGGACCTAGACAGGTCATCTAGTCCATAATCTATGTGAAATGATATTGTGGAGTTGGTCTGGCCTCAGTCTGCTATTCTGAGTGATAATGGTATTCAATTCACCATATTTAGACTTTTAAAACACTAAATTACATAGTATCCGCAAACAAAGTAATGCAAGTTTGTTCTTTTAGAATACTATTTCCTGGCAAAAATGTCCATAACTTTAACTAATGTGGAAACTGTTAGTTTCCCTCTTATAGCTTTTATTAATCTTTTTCCTGTATTTTATAGAAAAAAAAATTCTTTACATTTTATTCATCATTCTTCTATATTTTATAGACAAAGCATGTGCAGGTCTATAAAGCTGAAGTGTTTTTATGTATTATGTGTATATGTATGTGTAGAATGAGAAATCATTTAGTCATTGGAACCGAGAGAAAAAATAGTAGTTTCTTAGATTTTTATGAACATGTCTGTGGTTGTGTAATACAAAGATATCATCCTTCACAGAATCTTAGAATCAATGAGTTGGAAGGGACCTAGACAGATCATCTAGTCTGAACCCCTGCCATGGGCAGGAAGGAGCACTGGGGGGGGGGGGGGCAGGGGTCATAAGACCCCAGCCAGGTGCCTATCCAGTCTCTTCTTGAAGATTTCCAGGGAAGGTGAGAGCACCGCCTCTTTGGGAAGCCTATTCCAGGCTCTGGCCACCCTTACAGTGAAGTAGTTCTTCCTAATATCTAACCTAAACCTATGCTCCCTCAGCTTGTGGCCATTGTTCCTGGTGACTCCAAGAGGGACCCTGGTGAACAGACTTTCCCTGAGTCCCTGCTGGTGGCCCCTGATAAGGTTGTAGGCAGCCACAAGATCCCCCCTCAGTCTCCTCTTGTGGAGACTGAAGAGATTCAGGTTCCTCATAGGGCTGGCCACGGAGGCCCTCAGCCATGCGAGTGGCCCTCCTTTGGACCCTCTCCAGGTTCTCCACATACTTCTTGAAGTGCGGCGCCCAGAACTGGACACAATACTCCAGCTGTGGCCTGACCAGCGCTGCATAGAGGAGGAGCAAGACCTCTCTGGAGCTGTTAGTGATGCCCCTGTTGATGTAGGACAGGGTATGGTTGACTCTGCCTATTGCTTCATCGCATTGGCGACTCATATTCATCCTGGAGTCAATCATGACCCCAAGATCCCTTTCTGGCTCTGTGCTGCCGAGACGGGCAGCCCCTGACCTATAACCATAATGCTGGTTCCCTCTCCCCAGGTGCAGCACTCTGCACTTGACCTTGTTGAACCAGATCCATTTCAGTTAATTTATAGCTTCTGAAGGACACTGATAATGTACGACCACTCAGATTCTTTTTACTTCAACTGTCCTTAGACTGACTAATAGCAATACAAGCCTTGCATTCCTTTGATAAGGTAACTTTAACTGCGCTACAGGGCCTTACTACTTCTAGGCTTTGCTAAATTTACTAGGCCTTACTTTATACAAGGCCTCACTACATCTTAAACTATAATTAGGCTTTTAGCAACAATTTATACCTTAATATCTAAAGAAATACAGAAAAACATCTGGTCTAATTTTCATAGAGTCTTCAGCAAGCACTTTTATAAAACAGACATACTTTTCAGCTGCCACAGCATATACTCAACCTTTTTCTGGACGCCAGACCCCTCATTAGGTCCCACACGCTCAGCATCTTTCTGTGGGCTCTGGACCCCTCCCTCGATCCCAGGAACCTTATCCACCCCTCAGTTTCTTCCTAAATCTCCAAACAGGTGGCTGTATTCTCCCTGCTGGCCTTCAGGAGCTGCAGCCACCCTGCTGAGCTGATGTTTCCTCAGAAGCCTCCAAAATCTCACTGCTGGCCCTACTCAAGTCTGGGCTTATGTTCTGCCTAAGCCCAGCCTTCCTACAAGGTTAGATGACTCCATAATCAGCCCTGGCCACACCTGCAGGCTACCATGTGCCTGCTACCACACTGGTATCACACAAAAAGGAGATTTTTGGAGTTAATGAGGACAGTTCACAAAAAAAATGGCAGCTCATTGTTCAGCAACACTGAAAAGAAATAAATTATTAGGAGTTATAAAGAAGTAAACAAAACAGAAAGTATCACTATACCTCTATAAGTCTGTTGTGCATCCCAACCTTGAATACTGGGTACAGCTTTCATTCTTATACATCAAAAATGCATAGAAAAACAGGAAAAGAAACAGAGAAGGGTAACTAGGATGATCAGAGGTATGGAAGGACTTCCATATGAAAAGAGACTAAATAGGCTAGTGCTTTTCAGCTTAGAAAGTAGATGCTTGAGGACATGATAGAATTCTACAAAATATTTAATGGTGCAAAGAAAGGAGTTTATTATTTACCATCTCTGAAAATACTGGGGGACATAAAATGAAACCATTAGGTAGTATGTTTAAAACGGAAAAAAGGGATTTTTTTTTGTATAACACATACTAGTGGAACTCATTGTTACAAGGGCTTTTGGATGCTTGTAGCTTAACCTAGTTCAAAAGGGAATTAAGTAATTTCTTGGAGAAAAGGTCTAACAGAGGGTTCTGAATATGGTAGCCTTGATAGCTGACCTTTCTAAACCTCTTATTGCTGGAAGCTGTAATGAGAAAGAAGCATGGGATAGAAGATTCTGGATATGATCTCTTTACCTTCCCCCTCAACATTCATACTCTGCCAATGTAGTAGACAGCATACGGGGCTAAATGAACCTACCATCTGACCCAGTAAATGGCATTTCCTGTGTTCCCAGTGCTGCTATTAGAGAGGGAAGTAACATGATACAAGTTTGCAGCTTGATACAAGAATGAGTGACACTAGCTTGGATAAAAGAAAAATGTGCCATATACTTGTGGAAGATGTTTTATGCTCACAATGATGTCATATCCCTTACTTTTTCGTTACTTTTTTGCAATATTAACATTTTAGAGTTTAAGAGGCAGATCTGACAGCCTGGAAAGCAGGATTTCAGCAGCTTAATACACGTTTCAAATGCCTACTAAAGGGGGGAGACGAAAATCTCCCTTGTCATTCATTTATGATGGCAATATGAGTATAAATCAGAAATGATACATTGAATTATCTAGTCTTATCCATTTCTAGCCAGGTAACTCCCTCTCACAATTATTTGTTTGTAGACCAGTTTTTCAAGAAACTGGCATTTTCTTCGAGTTACTTAAGCTTGTCCTTCATGAGATGTGGTCAGTGGGAAGTGTCAAGCAGTGGTTGCATCATAGAGTCATAGAAAAGTAGGGCTGGAAGAGACCTTATGAAGTTATTTAGTCCAAGAGATTTTAGACTTTCGCATATGTAGATAGAAGAAGATTCAGCAAACAACATAAGAAAAAAATGTATTTAATGGTAGTTTGAGTCGAGTAATGTTCATGGGCTTGGAATATTCTGGCAATAAATAGCTCCTGTGATTATCAAATGCCTCAGCTCCACTTTAGCATTTAATCACCCTCAAAAGCCATAAATTGCCTCATATACTCCTCCACCAAGAACATTTTCTCTTAATCAAACTGGATTAATAAGTTTTAGAGACGTTACACATTTATATATGAATTTGGTGGGTCGTGAGAGTGATGACCAAGAGGTAGGGATGCTGTGAAAAGTAGTGTGAGTAGCACATCAAATAATGAATTGAATTAGGTGTAACTTATGTGGAGAGTGCAAAGAGTTATTAGTTAGTAGGAAAAGCTATCACTAGGATTGTACAAAATATGTTCATGCTAAACTCCCCATTTAAATTTAGCACACAAGATTTCAGATTATTCCTTGCCTCAAATAATGGCTAAGGATTTTATTTATATTTGGCATTTATTTGTACAATATTGTAGGAGCTCATCCTACACATCAAGTCTTTCAGTAAGATGCATCTTAGCCCTGCCAGAAGCTATAGGTTTGGATAGAGTGAGTGAAATTTTATGGCATCTGCTACATAAGAGTTTGACTAAATGATTAAATGTGTCCTTCTGGCCTTTAAACTTCCAATAATTTTTGCCAGTGTGCTTTGTTTGTCTAGTAACATTTCTATAACAAAACCAGGTGCCTGTCCTGGGCTTAAGGTGCAGTTGCCATTTACTAACAAAATTTACCATCATGTAAATTTACCACCTGTTACTGCACTGTATGCGTGGTGCAGTTATTTTTATCAGCTACTTTGCCATAGTTGCACACTGTTACAGGGGAGTGCACCACTATGACAAAGTAGCTGCTGGCCATGTGTAGACACCTGTGGATGGTACATTGCCATAGCACCTTGCAATAGCATCATGTGTAGATGCACCTAGTGAGTGCGTATGTAAATTCCCAAACTGAAGGGTCTGTACAGAGTGTCTTATGAGCAGAGGCCTGTCTTTTTACACTAGAATGGTTTCAGTTCAGAAGTTTCCACTGATCACAGCTGCAACCATATAGTATAGGCCATGCAACTTTTAAATACAGTGTTGTCAGCATAAGCAAATTCTGCTCAAAAATAGAAACAAAAACTTTATTTTGTTTGAAATGTTGTAAGTATATGCAATGTTTCTGAAACATAAGGAGGAGACAGTGCTAGAAACTGAAATCTGATATTGCACAATATATATCTGTGCAATATAGCAAGATAGCAGGACAATACAGCAATGCAAATTTTTGCACACTACATGGCCAAGTTTCTTTAACTAATTGTGTCCTATTATCAGTCTCTTCAACCATGGGCATTTTTTTTCCAAATGCTAGTAGCTATTTTTGCATGCATAAATAAATAAAATACAGTCAAAGGCCAAGAAAACAAAATCAACTGTATTATCATTACCATTACTGTCATTGTTATTATGAAAAAGTAAAAAGAATATATTAATACATTTTAAATTAAGAATAGACCTTACCTGCAAACTAATTATATTGCAACAACAAATAATACCATGAATATTACAGATTTTAGTGTAAGGTTGCTACTATGGTATTATTGTCATTCTTTCAACTTTAATTTACAATGTTTACACATTTCCTCTCATCAGGACTGTAATCTGTGACCTGTCATGTTTGATGAAGTTAGGTTACAATGCACTACTTCCAAATTGTAATGCAAGAAATATTTTGAGTTAACTATTGCCTAATAAAAACACCGGCAGCTTTCCTTTCAAAGTTGTTTTAGTGTTATAGGTTTGGCTTACTGTTATTATGTCTGTCCTCCTAAATAGATTAAGATAGAATACTTTTATATTATATCTTTTGCCATTCATGTGTTGTATGTATCTACCTTCATAGCCAAGGCTGCTGCTTTCATCCTGTTCTGCAGCCCATGTCACCAGGCTCTCTTAAGGGGGCCCCGCACAGGCTGATTTGCCCCAGGCCCCGCACCCCACTAGAGTTGGTCCTGATCATAAGGTTTCAAAGTACTGAGATTCTTGCAGCAGACTCTTCCTCTCTTTGGAGTAACATTCCCCTACAAGTTGATGCCGATGTTACATTTTTTCAGGTTGGCTTTGAGAACATCCTTCCTCTGCCCTCCTCTTAAGTGTATGCCTTGGCTGAGCTGGGAGAATAAAATTTGCTTTAGGAGTCTGGAGCTGGACATCTGGATAATGTGGCTAGTCCAGTGAAGTCGATGTTAGAGAATCATCACCTCGATGATCATGGTGTTTGCTTGTGAGAGGTTTCTAATGTTGGTGCAACTGTCTTCTGACTGGATTCAAAGGATCATCTGCAGGCAGTGTTGATAGCACTTCTCCAGCAACTTGAGGTGCCTCCTGCATGTTTTTCAAATCTCAGCTTTACACAGTAAGGTGGGGATCACAACTGCCTGATAAGCCAGAAGCTTGGTTTTGGATCTGGTGTTGCAATCTTTGAACACCTGTTTCCTCAGGCATCTGAAGACTGCACTTGCATTTTTAAGGCAATGTTGGATTTCTTTGTCGATGTCAGCCTTCCATGAGGGATGGCTTCTGAGGTGCAGGAAATATTTAACATTCTCCAGAATCTCACCATTAGTCTGAATGACAGGACCTGGGAACTGCTCATTAAAAGCTCATTGATGGGGGACCTTAGTCTTCTGAGAGTTAAGCATCAGGCCCATTTTCATGTATGCCTCAATTAAGACATTCACAATTACCTGAAGGTCTGCTTCTGAGTGAGCACAGACTACAGCATCATCAGCATATTGGAGGTCAATGATTGAGGTCAGGGTGGTCTTGATTTTGACTTGAAGTTGGCTGAAGTTTGGTAGTTTAGCTGCATTTCAGCTGGAAGTTAGTGGTGGTCAGAGGTAGCATCACAGTAAGGAATATTGAAAAGAGTGTTGGAGCAATGATGGAGCCTTGCTTAACTCCCATCGTATACTCAAAGAGATCTATAATAGATCTGTTACTAAGAACCACTGCTTGCATAATGTCATGGAGCAGGCAAAGAATGGTGATGAATTTGGTGGGCATCTGTACTTCAGAAGTATCCTCCGTGGTACTTTTTGGCTGACAGAGCCAAAGGCTTTCATAAGGTCAAAGAAAGCCATGTAGGGAGGTTTATGTTGTTCATGGTATTTGTCCTGCAGGTGGTGAGCAATGAATATGTCAGTTGAGCCTTTTGATGCCCTAAACTTGCACTGAGATTCTGGGAGGAGCACTTCAGCAAGTGGAAGGAAACAGTCCCACTTTTCCATCTCCTGTTCTTGCAATGCTCTTTAAAGGAGAGTTCTTGCAATGACCTTTCCTGTAGTGGACAGCAAGGTGATCCCTCTGTAATTTCCACAGTCAGACCAGTTTCTCTTTTTGAAGACTGTCATGATCATGGCATCCCTAATGTCATCTGAGATTTCCTCAACTATCCAGATCCTTAAGATGAGGGCATGGAGCTGTGATATGAGCTTTTTCCCCCCCTGCTTGAAGGTTTCAGTGGGGATTCCATCAGCTCCAGCTGACTTGTTCTTCATCAGCTTGATGGCTTTCCTCACCTCACCAAAGGTTGGGGAGATTTCGTCATCATCTCTGACTGGATGTTGTGGGATGGACTTGAGAGCACTTTCATCAGCAACAGAATCCCTATTTGAGAGGGTCTTCAAAATGGTGGGTATTGATGGCGCCCTTTTCCTTGATCAGGTCTCCTGATCCAAAAGAAAGCAACATTTCTTTTGCTTGGCGTTAATATCATTCTGCCAAGCACAAAAGGCCTTGTGCTTGCAGTCAATCAACTCTTGGATCTCCTGGTCATTCTTTTCAAATCAGTTCTGTTGTTTCCTGGTAGAGAATACAACAGTCTCTTTACAGGCACTGATGACAGTGGACTTGAAGGCACCCCAAGTACTGCTGACATATTCTCTAAATGATGTTAATGAAATGTAGGCTGAAATCCTTGTACACAAAAATCTCCAACTGATTTCTTCCCTATTGGATTCATAGCATAAACTAAAATAATTAAAAGTACCAAATCTATTCCACTGTACTGTATCCCCTATCCTTTTCACATCACTGTGGAATGAGAACCTTCAAATATTAGAAAAT
The DNA here is from genome assembly GCF_052110815.1 of Crocodylus siamensis. Classification (NCBI taxonomy): domain Eukaryota; kingdom Metazoa; phylum Chordata; order Crocodylia; family Crocodylidae; genus Crocodylus; species Crocodylus siamensis. The sequence goes on along the minus strand of NC_143398.1, from coordinate 49,120,856 downwards.
TAAATCAGAGGACTGGTTATAATGCCCATGCTCTACAGTCTCCTTTCCCCCCAATTCTCTGAGGAATAAGTAAGAGTTAATTCTGGAGGCTTCAGACATCTTTTGGTTCTGGAGCCAAGTTATTTCTTTTTTCACAGCTCTTAGCTGTGAAAAAGTTATATAGACAGGTACGTTGAGCAAAAATTCAAAGGCTTTTTGATTTCATCTTCAATGGCTCAAGGATGCAAAATTATGGATTCCATTTCCTGAGGAGTAGGTAGGGACCAGGAGCAGATTTAGGGGGAATGCAGTGGTGCAGTTGCACTCTCCTTCGATTTCTCCTCCCTTCTTGCTCTGCAGGAGTCAAGGACCTGGTCCTATTGAAGTCAGGCTGCCTGGCCCCTTTTCCCAAGCTGGGTGGGCAGCCAGTGGCAATTTTCAAAATCTGAGATTTGCTTTTCATGGGAACTATACCATGAAAGTACCTCTGGGCAGAAGGCAGAATAGAGTTACACCTTATAGAGTAAGTAAATCAGAGATGCATAAGCTTTTGTAAGCAACAGCTTACTCCATCAAATGCTATGAAAAAGTACTTCTGGGGCTAGAACTTTTTCAGAGATTACACTAGGAGAATGGGATTGGGTAATGGAGACCACAGTACAATGAGGTCAGGACTGGCTGCTTTATGAAGGTTAATTAAAAATTACATTTACCACTTATTCAGTCTAGATGTGTGCATAGAAATGACAAAAAGTACAGATTTAAACATAGCATTCAGGTGAGAGTGTGGATTAATTTTCTAGCTTTACACACAAAAATCAGGGCTCCGATCTTCTTCAAGCCTCAAGTCAAAATGAGCTTAATGGTTTCACTACTCTGTAGTGAACATCAGGCCAATGTCAACATAGGTCTAAGTCTGTGAAATTCATAATGTCCTATTTTCTCTTTCACTAAAACAACACAATTTGGAAAAGTCAGTAAAATAATGAGAGATCCAAGACTGAAACCCTAGATACTCCAGCAGATACTGTAGCTGTCCAAATGGTGCTTGGCTTTAGCTTCTGTTTTTCAAATGCTTACATTTACTGTTATCAAATTAACCAATAATGATCAATTCAAAATCAAAACAAACAAAGGAGAACTCCATGCTTTTGTAAAGAGAGACCTTGCTAGATACATCATAGAAAGCCACAAAAAGGATTCTATTCTTTTGGTTGGTCAGTGATGAATAAGATAATTTGCAAGCCAGTTACATTTTAAAATATATAGTTTTAAACAAAACCTGAAAATGGTTACTGTGCTGGATGGTTATGAAATTATCAAATGTAATTTTCTTATTAGTAACATTATCTTTTGCCTGTTAAAAATGTCTATCTCAACTCCCTAAATAGATGATTATGTAACTTTACATAATGCTGTTTATAAGGCTTTATAATATAAGATGATGTTAAATAAAATTATACTTTACTACTTTTACAGCATTTTCATTAATACTTTAAATATGGTAGAAGTAAAATATATTAGAAATAGAGGAAATGAGAAATGAAGGAATTTGTATAATGTAATAACCTTACCCACTAAAATGTAATGATAACCATTTCTTTTATAAGGAGAAAACACTAAAATTTCAGTGAATATTTTTTTCTTCCTTCTAACTTTGATAAATAATGATGTCACAGATAATAACCTGATCATACTATTGGGCATAGCCTCCCCATGATTGTGATTCAAATGTTCCTGCTGTATTTGAGAGACTTTCAGAGCCTAATTTCTTAGTGATGAATTTTTAATTCTCCAGTTGATGCAATATTATATTTGGTTATAAGTGTATAAACATTTAGTCCTTGGAATAGATTCATAGGTTGTTAGGGGCTGGAAGGGATCATTGGGTCTAATCCCCCTGCACTAGGCAGGAAAAGACAACTGGGGTCAAGTGACCCCAGCAAGGTGACTGTCCAGTTTCCTTTTGAAGATTTCCCAGGTAGGTGACTGCACCACAATTGGAAGGAGTTTATTCCATAGTCTGTACACCTTGACTGTGAAGTTATTCCTGGAATTGAGCCTAAAGCAGCATTCCAGGAGTTTGTATCAGTTGCTCCTGGTCTTCTCCAGGGGTGTCCTGGTGAACAGCTGTTCATCAAGTTATTGATGTATTCCCCTGATGTAGTGGTAAGCTGTTACCAAGTCCCCTCTCAGCCTTCTCTTATGTTGGCTGAAGAGGCCCAAGTCCCTCAGCCTCTTCTTGTATGGCTTGTCTTGCAAGTCTCCGATCATACAGGTGGCTCTTCTTTGGACCCTCTCAAGTTTTTCCACGTCCTTGTTGAAGTGTGGTGCCAAGAACTGGATACAGAACTCCAGCTGTGCTCTCATCAGTGTGGAGTACAGTGGGAGTATCACTTCCTTAGTTTTGCATGAGAAGCAATGGATAATACATGCCAGGGTGTTGTTTGCCCTGCTGGCCACACCATCACACTACCGGCTCACGTTCTTGCAATGGTTGATCACTACCCCTAGGTCCCTTTTGGCCGTGGTGCAAGTCAAATTGCCGCGACTGAGTCTGTAGGTATGTTGGGGGTTGTTTACCCCCAGATGGAGCACCTTACACTTCTGAGTGTTGAACTTCAGCCAGTTCTGGTCCACCCAACTCTTCAGCCTGTCGTTATATCATATCTAATGCTGGTCATTAATTACTTATGTGTGTTTTTAGAACATTTTGGAAGTAATCTCTCTGAAAATTATGAAATATTCTTTAGTAATGCTTATTAAAGTGATACAAATGAATATATTTTGAGCCTGCTGTGAATAAAGGGCACTTATGATTACTATATTGATTATTTATCTTACTTCATTATTAGGTTGCATTACATTACTAGATAACTGAATACTGTACATTTCCAAAAATGGTTGCTCTTGCCTACATTCCATAGTCACTGAAAACCAGGTATTTCCATCTTCACCCATAGTATTGAGTATCTTCCTCTGAGTACTCCCACTGGAGGCAAACAATTGGAGTAAAATAATCTTGATCCTTCAACATGCTGTAAACCATTTCTGCCATTCTTGAAGTGCAATCAGAACACAACCTAATCCAACAGATAAATATTTCTGTACCATGGCCTTTGGACTATATTGTTTCCTGGGACTTATACTTGGCCTTCTAAGCACATTCCAGAGAAATTAGATATGACCTATATAATCAATTCCTACCAAAATGTAATTGTAATTCAGATTGGTCCTCAGACAATGCCTTAAATACCTGGAAGAACTTAGGTGCACACCAAGCATGCCTAACTCATACCAACAGAATTGAGTTAATTTCAAAAACAGAATTGTTGGTGTTTCTTCCATTTTGCATAATGAAGTAGTGGTTATAGCACTTACCCAGGAAGTAAAAAGTCTAGGTTCCAGGCTCAGCTTGAGGAAATTCAAACTCATTTCCCATCTCCCAGAAGAGTCCTCTACAACCAGAATGCCCTCACTGCCACCTTTTACTATCTGCACTCCTATTCAACACATTGAAGCAATGAGGCCCAGATGCAGTAGATTGTATTGCCATTCTGGGGCAAGATGCACAAGTTTAATCATTCCAACACCTGCATGTAAGTGCACAAATGACTAACTTGGAACTAAACTAGTATCATGGCTATAGTTCTTGAAATGGTGCATCCCAGCCCCATGTCTTGTGGCCAGTATTTAGGGAAAAGAGCCAGGGTCCTCTTCCCTGTCTATTTGCTTATTTTTAGTGTATCCTGGGAGCTGTGTCCTGCATCTACATCCAAGATCCAAATAGGAAGATCTTAATAAGCTGAGCAAAAGGATGAGGCAGAACACTTGTTCTTTATCCCTCTGTTTGGGGAAGTAAAACAAAAGCCCAATGTAGTAGGGCTGTGCGAAGCTTTGGGTGGTGACTTGATTCGGAGGAGATTCAGCCAAATTCAGTGGCCGAATCTCTGAATCTGAATTGAATTAGGAGACCAATTTAAAGTTCTGACTTGGTTCAAAGCTCTCTGAATCTTCAGCAAAGATTCGGAGAGCTTTGATGATTTGGACAGTCCCTGGTGGCTGCAGCAGGGAGTTGCAGCCAGTCCTAGCTGGTAAGTACTAAGGGCTGGGGAGGTGGGGCTGGGGGAGGGGACCATGGGGGGACCCCTGTCAGCTCCCCATGGACCCTACCCACTCCCCCAGCCCCCCCCATGACTGCCCATGCCCATTCCAGCTCAGTGCTTTTAAAAAAAGCCCCGGTGCTCACCGGGTGCTTCCAGGCAGGGGCGATCCCCACTGTCACCCACTGCCCCACGCTGCATGGGGGGCTCTGCATGAGCCCCCTGTCCCCCCCCCCCGGCTCCCCTGGCTCCCCCAAGGCTGCCCCGCCTGCCAGAGATCTAGTCCTTTAAGAAAAAAAAGCCGAGGAAAACCCCAGGACCCACCACTCCTGGTGCAGCCTTGGGTCTTCAGGGACTCCTGCAGAGCACCCCACATGGCACACGGCAGAAGTGGGCAGCAGGAATCACCCCTGCCAGCAGGAGCAGTGAGTCTTGGGCTTTTTTCAGGTTTTTTTTTCCTTAAAGGGCCAGAGCTGGCCCATGCAGGGCACCCATGAGGGGGCTGGGGGGAACGGGGGGGGGTTGGGGGCTCGTATAGAGCCCCCCGTGCAGTGTGGGGTAGTGGGGGCAGTGGGGATCCCCTCCCGCTTGGCAGCACCTGTTAATCCAGGGCTTTTTTTCCCCGCAAGTGCTGGGAGCTGGGGCAGGTGCGGCAGCCATTGCTGGGCTGGGAGACGGGTGGAGGATGAGCCTGGCCTGGCTGATTTGGAGATTCGACTGCTGCTGAATCTCTGAATCAGATTCAGCTGAATTGAATCAGGACAGTAATTTGAATCACCGAATCAAGTCACTGTCCCCCAAATCCATAGTTTCATAGTTTCCAGGGTCAGAAGGGACCTGGGTAGGTCATCTAGTCTGACACCCTGCCATGGCAGGAAAGAATACTGGGGTCAAACGACCCCAGCAAGGTGTACATCTAGCCTCCTCTTAAAGACCCACAAGGTAGGAGCCAGCACCACTTCAATTGGAAGTTGGTTCCAGATCCTAGCCACCCTGACCGTGAAGTAGTGTCTCCTGATAACTAATCTGAATCTACCCTCTGCCAGCTTGTGACAGTTATTCCTGGTCACTCCTGGTAGTGCTCAGGGGAACAGGGACTTCCCCAATGCCTGCTGGTCCCCTCTGACTAGTTTGTAACAGGCCACCAGAACCCCCCTCAGCCTTCTCTTGTGGAGGCTGAACAGTTTCAGGTCCCGTAGCCTCTCCTCATAGGGCCTGCCCTGCTGCCCCCTGATCATGCAAGTGGCCCTCCTCTGGACCCTCTCCACGTTGTCCACATCCTTCTTGAAATGCGGTGCCCAGAACTGGATGCAGTACTCCAGCTGCGGCCTGACCAGTGCTGCATAGAAGGGGAGTATCACCTACTTGGATCTGCTCGAGATGCATCTGTGGATTTCATAGATTTCATAGACATCAGGGCTGGAAGGGACCTCAGGAGATCATCGAGTCCAGCCCCCTGCCCAAAGGGCAGGAAGTCAGCTGGGGTCATAGGATCCCAGCAAGATAAGCATCCAATTTACTCTTGAAGGTGTTCAATGTAGGTGCTTGAACCACCTCCTCTGGCAGACTGTTCCAGACCTTGGGGGCTCGGACAGTAAAGAAATTCTTCCTTATGTCCAGCCTGAAACGGTCTTGCAGGAGTTTGTGATCATTCGACCTCGTCATCCCTTGGGGCGCTCTGGTGAACAAACGTTCCCCCAGAACCTGGTGGTCACCCCTGATAAACTTCTAGGTGGCCATCAGATCACCCCTGAGCCTACGCTTTTCCAGTCTAAAGAGTCCCATGTCTCTCAGCCTATCATTGTAAGATCTGTTTTCCTAACCTCTGATCATGCGATGCATGACAAAGTATGGTTGGCCTTCCTGACTGCATCCCCGCACTGCTGGCCCATGTCCATCTTGGAGTCAATGATGACTCCAAGATCCTTTTCTGCCTCTGTACTGACACGGTTCCCCAGCCTGTAGGTATGGTGCCGGTTGTTCCTCCCTAGGTGCGTCACTTTGTTGAATCCCATTCTATTCTCATCCGCCCACCCTTGTAACCTGTCTAGGTCCAATTGCAGCCTATTCCTCCTTTCTAGCGTGCCCACATCCCCCCACATCTTAGTGTCATCAGCAAATTTGAACAGGGTGCTTTTTACCCCCTTGTCCAAGTCACTGATGAAGATGTTGAACAGTGCGGGCCTGAGGACCGAGCCCTGCGGAACCCCACTGCCCACATCCCTCCAAGTTGAAAATGACCCATCCACCACCACTCTCTGGGTGCGGCCCTCCAGCCAGTTGGTGAACCAATTGACTGTGTGGGTGTTGACACCACAGTCCCCCAGTTTCTTAATGAGAACAGTGTGAGACATGGTGTCGAAGGCCTTCTGAAAGTCCAGGAAGACTATGTCCACTGCTACCTCTGCATCTAAGGTTTGGTAATCTGGTCATAGAAGGCCACCAGGTTGTTCTGACAGGACCTGCTGCTAATGAGCCCATGTTGGTTGCTCCTAAGCATGATCTCCCCTGCCAGCCCCTCATGGATATGTGCCATAATAATTTCCTCAAAAAGCTTGCCCAGGATTGAGGTAAGACTAACTGGCCTATAGTTTCCCGGGTCCTCCTTCCTCTCCTTTTTGAAGATTGGAACCACATTGGCCCTCTTCCAGTCTTCTGGCACCACACCAGAGCAGCATGAGTGCTCGTAAAGCCGTACCAGGGGTCCTGCAATGACCTCAGCCAATTCCCTCAGTACTCTAGGGTGGAGATCGTCCGGACCAGCTGATTTGAATACATCCAGTCCTTTTAGAAGTTCCCTAAGTAGTTCCTCACTAATCCTTGGCCTAGGTGCGCCTCCCCTGGGATTCAGAGTGGGGGCCCAGAGTGGGGGTGACTGTTCCAGTCCCTGCTTAGGAAAATAGAGGCAAAGAAATCATTAAATATGTTGGCTTTGTTGTCTGGTGTGACAACCAAATTTCCAAACATGTCCTGCAGGGGCCCCACATTACCCGGGACCTTCTTTTTACCCCCTATGTATTTAAAAAAGGATTTCTTATTGTCCTTAATCTGGGAAGCTAGTCCCAGTTCCATCTCCGCCTTGGCCTTCCTGACTGCCCTGCTGCATCCCCGAGCAACTGCAGTATAGTCCTCCCTGGTGATGGCCCCTCCCTTCCATTGGGTGTACGCCTCCCTTTTAGCTAGGAGACATTCCTGGATGCTTTTGGTGAGCCATGGGGGCTTATGTGCCCTCCTGCTCCCTTTGATCCATGTTGGGATTACCTCCCTTTGGGCTTGGAGGATCGTCTCCTTAAGGAGTGACCACTCTCCTTGGACACCTTGATCCCCTCCCCTCTGGGACTTCAGTGCTTCCCCAACTATTCTCCTTAGCTCATTGAAGTCCGCCCTTCTGAAATCTAGGGCTGCTGCCTTGCTGTAGGCCTTTGCCACCTTGAGCTGGATGGTGAATTCCAGCAGGCGATGATCACTGTCACCCAGGTGGTCGAGCACCCACAGCCCCCTCACCAGGTCGTCTCCCGTGGCCAGCACCAGGTCCAACAAGGCATCTCCCCTGGTGGGGCTGTACACCTCCTGGGTTTGAAGGAGGTCCTAAATTATGGCTAGGAACTTATGTGAGCGGTCAGACCTGGCTGACTGCTCTTCCCAGCAGATGTCTGGAAAGATCTTCGGACATCTGAAAATTGGCTGAATCTGAATCTGAAGCATATATTAGCCACTTCGCACAGGCCTACAATGTAGCCCATATTGCTTTGTAAAGGGAACAGTGCAATTGCCAACATGCAGTTTGCATATGTTCACCAGACTGGTGTTAGCATAGTATTAATGGCACCTTATTGATAATAATGCTGTTATATTGAAAGAGATATAGCTAAACAAGCCATCGAGCTTGGATTGTATATGTGAAATTGCCTTTCACAGCCCTTGACATAACTTGAATGACCAGGTACCCCTTTTCAGCTTGGTTAACTATGGATAGCTTTTAGCACAAGATAGGAGCAGAGTGTGAATTTGTAACTCTGGTTCTATAATGAGATGGTTTAATCATCCTGCCACTACACCCCACTTACAACATACAATTTTGTGCCATGAGTTCCATCCTCTGAATCTGGAAGATCTATGTGTATGGATGGTTGAAGGGAAAAAAAAGGAGTTTAGGCAAACAATTATGGAATGAATGAAAAAAATCATTACATTCAAAATTTGTCATAGGATGTTTTTTGGTCAAAAAGCATTTTTTTTGTTTGAAAAGTGTTTTAATGACCTCTATTTATATATGACTTTCATATGCCTAAATATACATTCAGCAGCAGAATGTGAGGCCAACATTTTTAGAAACCTGGGCATGACTGTAAAAGGATGAATGAAAGAAAGTAAATAACTTTATGAAATGTATTTCATTAATGTAGTACATTGTTTTATGACATTTAAGAACTGGTTTCCTCATGAATTGCACAGAAGTGAGAAGCAGCCTGGCAAAGTGGCAGAGATATGAGCAAGAAGCATGAGTGAACTTCTCTGTGTATGTATAGCAACTACTTTTTATCAAAGATTTTACTATGCATTGAATATTATGGACTCATAATATGCAAATGAATTCTGCTGTTAATACGCATTCGCAGCATACACATTAATGGTTCCAAAGGAGCTGTTACAAGATATGTTCTGAATATGTATTAGGAATAATACACAATATGTAACTAAGAGCATTCTATATTATGAATCCATAATACAGAATGCATAGTATTGTTAATACCCATTCATAGCATACACTATAACCGTTCAGAAGGAGATATTATGGTGCATGTCATGAATGCATATTAAGAATAACACACAAAAAAACTTAACTAAACCTTTATGGGTCCCTTGATGTGATATTCTGATGTAATGTAGTAATATACCACATAGTATTCTGTTCCAATGCATTATTCATTCTATTTGTAAAACAGGCATATTTTAGATATTTTGCATTTTAATATTTTGGGAAGGGTTGAATAGGTAGTCTTTTTATATGGAAATTTTTTTTGTGGAATTCAATGTATAGTACTTTTGCTAGCTTTATTTGATATTAACAAATTATTAGTATGATACTGAGGAGAAAATGCAATGTAATTGTTATGTGTATTTGAAATTGCATACACATGTGTATTATATACATATGTTAAATGACACTATATCCAAATTTTGTTTTGAGTTACAAAAGTGAAAGGAACGCCATAAACTTAAAAATAACACTTCTGTCTCAATTTTCTTCTGATTGTTATAGAGACATCATCTTGTATTACAGTAACTGAAACATACAGGTAAGGATTTTTTTTCTAGTTTAGTCCATTTGTTTACTTTCTGCTAGTAATGGTACTTCATATGTAGTCATGTGCATGATTTTGCTACTGATTACTTGCAGTTCCTATCCCAGTCAACTAGCAAATTCAATAATTTTTTATATTAAAGTTCCTAAAATAATCAAGAAGGGATCAGAAAAAATCCTCAAAATGTTTTAAAAGGATTTTTAAAATGTCTAAAACATGACTGTTATTGAAATGAAAGCTTCTAATTGACAACCTCTAAAAGCTGTAATGTAAAGTGAACACCTGAAAGCTGAGGAAAGTAGAGGTCAAATTTTTGCAACCCAACCCAGTTTTACCTGATTCTTGAATAATTCTTCTTCATTTGTTTGTGGGAATATAATGAATTACTAGTTGACATTTTGTTGTGATGAAATGTCAGTTTGCATGCTTCAGTATATGATCTATTCCCTTTTCACATGAGATCTATTACTTGCTTGAGTGAACTACTTGCTTGAGCTTGCTAAGAAATAGTTGAAACTTCCATAAACCATGCCATGTGATCTATTTTGTTCTAAGTAGAGTAAAGCTTATTGAGTTAAATTAATCTCACACAACTCCTGTGACTTCACTGGAGTTGTATCTACTATGAATTAATCTCATAATATTTTATTTTGCTTTACACTGTAAGTCACCGTGTCTTAAATTAAACCTTTGCTGAACATGTTAGAAAATAAATAATGTCTTGGAAATATTTCTACCTTTCACAAAACAATTTGAATTTAATCCTCAGTCACTGTCTGAAGGCAGCACCTGAAAGTGGTGGACAAATCTTATCAGAAAACATTCCTCAGGGGGAAAAGCACTGTCATAGTCTGTGTTATACCACTTATTTTTCCCTCCTCGTGGGGTGCATGCTGGGGGTGGGAAATGGTCAGACGTTCATGGGAATGGATGTTATGTAGTACACAAATCTCTCCCTGGTGCTCATTCAGTGTAAAGATTCCTGTGGACAGTTATGGTTAGTATAATTACACGAGCCCCTAGGTGGCTTCAGGTTGTGCCAGTGGTTATATATGGTTAAAACAAGCCATGGAAAAGTTGCTTAGGCCCTTTTCAGTTCTTTGCAGCTGCACCAAATATAACTTCAATATAGCTGAAAAATGAAATCCAGGTTAGGCTTGAGCCAAAAGTTTGTGTGTATGTGTGCACAACTCAGCATGAGTAAGGAGTGGAGAATCAGCTCATACAAAACTGATGTTAATCGTAAAATAACAATACTATATAAGCATTAAGGACATCATTTTAGTATGGGACTTATAGTGGTATGCCCCTTCTTTCCATCCCTGTATACAATGCCAGATGAGAAGTTTTAGTGGTTCCATCTGGTCTTTAAAATCTAACAATAAAAATCTATGAATCACATAAAAACAATAGGTCTTTACTTTCAGAGGTGCTACGTTCTCACTACTCCATTGACATAGCAAAGGAGAATGTCAAAAAAATAAGGGGGAGGGGTTGGGAATGAGAATGACAATCACATGCAATTTTGTGACCAAGATTAGTGTATAGCATGATGGAATAACATCAGTATTGTAGCAAGGGCAGTGGGTGCCTTCTCATGGAGGGCTCTAAATCAGATGGAAGTAACGTTATGTAATGTTATATAACAGTACATGAAGATCAGCTGCAGGGGGACCCCAGATGCCTCCCCCCCCTCAGACCCAGGAGGCACCAGTCACCAAGCCAGAGGGGCCCCCTAACAAGCCCCCCAGTGGACCCAGAAGTGTACCAGAAGTACTTCTGATCCACTTCCAGATCTGCTGCTGAGCGCACTGGGAAGCCCCCTGCACTTCTGTGGGATGCTCCATGCACCCCACCTCTCAGCATTCATGAGCCCCTGCTATCTAGAGGTATGTAGAAAAAACATTTAAAGCTCTCTTTATGTCTGAATCTCTGAATCTCTCCAAATCAATTAGGAGGGTTCCAATTCAATTCAGAAAGATTAAAGGGTCCTCTAATTCAATTTGGATTTGGATATTTGGCTGTCGAATCTCCACTGAATCAAATCAGGGACCAAAGCTTCACACAGCCCTATTAGCTATGCTAATTTGAAGTGAGGCAGAATGCAAGGTTGGGTATCACTTTATACACTAACTGATTCAGAAGGATGTGAGCTCTTGTAGATAACAACCTACATTATGAATAGGTTGCTGTGGCGGCGAGACGCCCCCACAAGCTCCCAAAGGGGAGAGGGCAGTCCCCACGGGCCCCAAAACCCACAAATGGCCCCCCCGCAGGGGGGACTTACCTCTAGGGTTGCAGCCAGAGCCAGAGCAGAAACCATGGCAGCGCGATCCAGCATTGCACCGGCTGTTTAATCAGCTGTTCCCTGGGTGGGGAAAAGCTGAACCAATTGCAGCGGCCAGAACGGCCACCACAGGAAGATTTAAAAGCCCCACCAGAACCCAGGAGGTGGGGAGAGAGAGGGAACATGCTGGTGAGGAGTGCGCCAGATGTGCAGAGGCACCTGCAGTGGACAGGAGCAGCGTAGACAGCTCAACGCTGGCAGGCAGAGCAGGGGAGGTGTTTCATCCCCCTGTAGGAGGCTGGGAGGAAGGAGGCAACTCCACACCCCTCTCCTCCCCAGGGGTCTATTTCTTTTGACAAAAAGAAAAGGAGAGAATAGGCACGAGACCAGAAGTGCCTGACCCAGAGGTGCTGAAGAGGGCACCAGCCAACTCAAGTTCAGCTTGCCAGTCTCCACAACAGAAAGGCTACTCATTGGGGCAGCCTGGCAAGTCCAATGGAATCCATACGAATGCGGATTTCCCCTCTAGGCAAGCAGGGGTCGATCAAGCATGACCAAACCACATTATTGGCGCCCATCCAGTTGGCGAGTGGACGGGGTGTAGGGAAGGTGGAGCCCTGTGGAACATCACACCCGAACAGTGAGTACTGCCGCCCCCAGGAAGAGCTCCACTGAACCCCACCCCCTTTATCTAATAACAACAAGTCATGGCAGATGAGTTGAGGGGAGGAGCCCCCGCGCTGGACGGATAGTGCATCACTCGGGGAACCCCCACGTAAGGCACCTTTCATCACAGTTGCCAAAAGGTTGTTGTCTATGTAAGTTCATGTCTCTATGAACCAGTTAGTCTCTGAGAGTGCACACATGCATTAAGGCTGCTCCAATGTGCTGTAATTACAGCGCAGTGCAACAGATTCATGGTAATCAAGTCTGCTGGAGTCACTCTAATTAAAGTGCCACCTTCTCCACACCCCCACTTCTTGGAGCACTTGTGCCCTGAAATGCTACCCTGCCTGTCAGTGTTGTAGCAATGAAGTTTGGCACCTGAGGCAAAACCCAGCCTGCCCTCATCCCATGCACAGATCCAGGGGGCATACACCCCTCTATGCTTGCCTAAGAGTGCACACAGCAGTGAGAGCCACCCTTCTCATGTCTTGCCCCCATCACCCAAATGAGCTGCTCGCAGCTCCGTCTCGAGAGGTGCCCTGGCTGGGCAAGACCTGTTGGTGCCCCTTCACTTTGTTGTCTGGTGAAGTTGCCCCACTCATCCCCCCACCCTCCACCTTGCTAGGGCACTGCTGTCTGCCCTATGTTCAAGCACTTATCACTCTCTTTGCTTCATTCTGGAATACAGAAATTTTAGGCAAAGGGCTTTTTAGTCAAGCCTTAGAGGAATTTCAGACCATTTTGGAAACAGTTTGAGGGTGAACTAGGCCTTGGATACTGAAATCCAGATGCGTTCCTCTCTTATACCAGGTATCTCTGCTATCCTTCAAATCCCTCTTCAGTACCCACTTCACTTGCCTTAATTTTCACTGCTGGTCTTTTCTTTTCAAGTGTAAATTTCCTCACTGCCCCTTATAATGAATATCTGTTGTAGGTCACCAAACTAGTTGAAAGAGGTGGATGAGGTCTTCTGTAAACAGCTGACCAAATTTCCAAATTGCAGGACCTGGTTCTCATGGGGGACTTTAATTACCAGGATATCTGCTTGGAGGGAAACAAGACAGCGCACAAGAAATCCAGGAAGTTCTTGGGCTCTGTTGAGGCTAGTTTTTGGTATAGGACAGGGGTTGTCAAGTGGTGCTGTGCATACCCCTGGGGGTACTTGGAAAGGTCCCAGGAGGTACACCAAGGCAGGCAGGGATGAAACACTGCCACTGTGCACCGCTGCCTCTCAGGAGCAGGGCTGGGGCGGGGTGAGACCTGGGCTGGACAGATGCTGTGCTACCGCCGCTTGCCACACTCCTGCTCTGCATCTGGCCCCCTGGGGAGTACAGTTAGTAAAAAGGGGGCTACCAGGGGTACACTTATTAAAAAAGGTTGAAAACCCCTTTTAGGTGGTAGAAAGGCCAACTGGGGGGAAGCACTTTTAGACTTGCTGCTTACAAATAGGCAGGAATTGGTTGAGAATATGAAGATGAAAGGTAATTTCAGTGGCAGAGACCACAACATGATAGAGTTCAAGATGGACCTGGGGAGCTACAGGCCAGTTAGCTTCACCTCAGTACTGGGGAAGGTGCTGGAGCATGTCATGTCTGAGTTTTACCTGTCGGTTAGAGTGCCGATGCCAGCAAAGCAAAAGACCATAATAATTTAGTAAGGACACAGGCCATAAAGACCCCTCAGCACTAGTAGCCTTTATTTCTTTGCTAAAAGCAGCATTGCAGTTGGAGTTTGTTAAAAGTTTGTTCTCCTTAAGGAGCTTGTTGTCTGCAGTGATAAGTATTGCAGGTGCCAATCATAAGGTTAACCTTTTGAACCCGCTGAGGGCAGCCAGATGAATAATGTATCTGGGTCAAATGCATAGGTATCTAGGTCATTTGAATATGTATCTAGGTCACTGGTGCAAAAATGTAATTGGCAATCAATAATTATTCACAATTGGCATGAGGTGATCGGTCATTGCTGACTATAAATAAGAGCAGATTCCGCCATTAAGCGGAGAACTCCACGCGCACATCTTGGAGAGATCATCAGCAGACTGGCCACCTGCAGACACCTTCTCCCCACCAGCCGTTCTTCATGTGGCGTATCTCGTTCACTGGTTTGTCTGATCGTTTCGTCAAAGAGCTCTCGGAAGGTTGATCGAAGTACATTTCCTTATATGAGTTGTTGACCAGTTCTGGGACTATTGAGTCGGGCAGCTGCACCTATCCCAGGCTTCGACACCAGGGTAGAAAGCAAGGGCTCGGCTCAAGAACCCCGTGAACCAACAGACCCCTCTAGTTTGTTTCTTATTCATGCACTGTAATTGAACAAAGCCAGCTATCCTGCCTATGCTACAACCATCTGTAGCGTAAGTACAATAAACCTTTGTTATAACTAATACGCTTAAGTGACCTGACTCCTCCTCACCGCTAATCCCCACCTGTCCAGTTATCAATCCCTTCTGTGCCAAGCCGGTCATGCCAACCCAGGCTCGCAGGTCAAGGGCTACGCCGGTTACGTGGTGCAACAGAGCATATCATAAGGAAGCCCATTTCCAAACATCTGAAGGAGGAAAGGCTGATCACAAGCAGCCCACATGGATTTATTAAGAACAAATTTTGTCAAAAATACTTCATCTCCTTTGACAAAGGAACTACTTGGGTGGATGAAGGGAATCCTTTACATATAGTGTACCTGGACTTCAGCAAGACTTTTGACAAGGTCCCACATGACAGTCTCATAAACAACATGGAGAAATGTGGGCTAGACAAAAGCACTATTAGATTAATAGACAATTGTCTCAATAGCCACAAATAAAGTGTAATTATGAATGGACTCATATCAGAATTGCAGGAGGTTTCATGTGGACTCCCACAGGTGTCTTACCTAGGCACAGTGCTGTTCAATGTGTTTATCAATGATTTTGATACTGGCTTTGAGAGCTTCTCAAACAAATCTGCAGATAACACAAAACTAAGAAGGATTATGAATATACTGAAAGACAGGTGCACAATTTAGAAGGATCTTGACAGATTGGAAAGCTGGGCTGGCACTAACAGGATGAAGTTCAATGCTGACAAAAGCAAGGTGCTATACCTCAAGAAGAAGAATAAAAAATACAAATGCAAAATGGGTGACACCTGGCTGGATGAAGGATTTGGGTGTCAATATGAGTCTGCAATGTGATGCGGCTGCACAAAAGGTGAATGCAGTTTTGGGATGCATCCATAGCAGCAGTTTTACAGGGAAAACACCTTTTTTCTTTTGCTTCAGAGAACAGAATGTGGACTGTAACAGGGAACCCTAGCCCTGTCACCAGAAGACAGGTTGCCCCTTTAAGGCCAGAACTTTCTGGGCACAGAATGCCGGTAAGGAGGGGCCTGAATACTAAGCCTGGCCAGCTAGTCAGCTGACTAGAAGCGGCAGGTCAGGGCTATAAAATCCCTGGGCAGAGCATCAGTAGGGGCCAGCAGCCAAAGGGAAAGGAGTGCTTCTCAGAGCTCCACAGAGAGGCTTGGTGAGCTGTCCAAAGGCTGGAGGAGGGGAACTACGAAGGACCCCAGAGGGACGTCAGCAACCCCAGAAGAAAGGCTGTAGCCAATGATGGGGAGCCGAAGCATGAACCCTGCATAAATGTAAGCTGGCATGCTGCCTTTAATCACATTTTTGGGTGCCAGTTATTGCCCATGGACAGGACTGTTCATACATATATATATTTTTTGAATAACACCGGTGGTTTGGGTGAGGCTATCAGGGGAAGGAGGAGGCCTCATTTTGGGGGATCAGACCCCGATGCTGGCGAGGTCCCGGCTTTTTGTTGGCTCAGACTCCGGCGCCAGCGAGGGCGTGGCTTTTTGGGGGGCTCAGATCCCGGTGCCAGTGAGGGCGCAGCCTTTAGACCCTAAAGTTTAGGGGTACATAGGCCCCAGCACCAGTGTGGGTGTAGGATTTTGGGGGGCACTGACCCCAGCATAGAAGGTCTGATCTTAAAAGGCAGGGGTGGTCTGGTGCACCTGAGGTGCAATTTTATTTAGTTTTTTGAACTGAGATGACATGAGTTTGGGGCCATTGCCTGGCTTTAAACTTGCAAACCCCTGGTTGTGGGGCTGGTGGCCAGTGGCCTGGCTGTGGGGCTGGTGTCCAGGCCTCTGGGCAAGGGAGGCCTGGCTCCAGATTGGAGCAGAAAAGAGGGCCACAAGCCCCAAAGCACTGAAAGGCTAGAGCCTTGGAGTCAAACCCTGTTTGGTGGGTTTAGATAGGGAGGCCTAGCCAGAAAAAGACCGGGGTCAAGGCCCAGGTAGGCAAAAGGCCCCAACATATGAAGTACAATAGGCAGTGTTCCCGCTTACAAGAACTTCAGCATAATAATTTCCATCAAGACGTGGCAGGTGAGTAGAGAGCAGGACATAAGAACCTTAAAGAAGACTCCAAGGGTGCCCCATGTAAGGCGTGGATTAACAGGGAAGATGGCATTGGGGAGGGCAACCTGTTACATGGACCAATGGCTTGAAATTGCAGCTACATAGATTTAAATTGGATATCAGGAACAACTTCATTGTTGGAACAGTGAGGCAGTGGAACAGACTGTCCAGGGAAGTTGTAGAATGTTCACTGGTGGAAGTGTTCAAGTTTGAACAGGCATTTGTCAAGGATAATAGCTATGCTTATATTATGTTTATGCTTTCATAGTTATACAGTTGAGACAGCTCCCTGGTGGAGGTGCATGGATGCAAGCCCATTGGACCCCTGAGAGCCAAAGACACTGGGGGACCCCGAGTTCACTCCTAGCACAGAGCCAGGACTTAGGTGAGGTCCATGGTGGGGGGTCACTACCTGGGAGCAGGACTCAGCTGAGTGGAGCTGAGGAGGGTTGCATTCCCCCTGGCTCCTATTTAGCCCAGCCCCCTAAGGAGTTGTGCAAACTTCATGCCACGCCCCCACCAGAGAAGGGGACAGGTGGGTGCTGCTCCTTCCCATCTCACGCGCTGGGTAGCACCGGTCATGTGGCTCCCTGGGGGCCTGGGCCAAGTAGGAGTCAGGGTGGGTATGATCCTGTTCAGCTCTTCTCAGCTGCCCTGCAGATGAACTAACACCCATCCACTGCAGGCCCACCTAGCTCCCAGCTGCTCTGGGGCTCAGGGTTGGGGTCCACTGGGGTCCTGTTGGGGGTTCTGGGGGTCCCAGGCCTCACAGGGGCACAATAGGCTTCTGCTGGTGTGTCTCGCTCTGGAGCCAGGCCCAAAATGAGTTTGGGAAGAGACGCCCTCCACCTCACTCCACTGGGAAAGAAGCTCTTCTCAGCCAGAATGGCTGGCCTGTTTGATTGGGCTTTAATCTAAGCTTGCTGGGGGATGGGAGGACAACTACCAGAGCAAGCTCACCAAAATGAATTGCAAAATCAGCAGGTTGGGATGCTCAAGGGAACCCACTCCTACCCATCCCAGGAAGAGAGGTTCTCCATGAGTGCAAGGAAGCCTAGTCCTCCAACAGCATACTTACTTGCTTGTACACTAATGCCTGGAGTTTGGGGAATAAATAGGAGGAACTGGTCCTTCTGCTAAACAAAAATGACTACAATCTCACAGGGATAACGGAGACCGGGTAGGACTCCTCCTATGACTGCACTATGGGTATAAGAGGCTATACACTGTACAGGAGATTTCATGCTGAAAAAAGGGGCAGGGGTGTAGCTTTCTAGGTGAGGGAGAGCTAGACGTCTCTACAAGCTGAGATTGGAAGCTAATGATGACTGGAGACCCTTTAGAATATTTGGGGAACGTGGTGAAGGGGATACAATGGTAGGAGTCTTCTACAGACTTCCAAATCAGGAACTAGAATTTGACCATCAGTTTGCCAGGGAGCTGGCTGAGGCTGCATGTTCTTGGTGCATGGCTGTCATGGGAGACTTCAACTACCTAGACATCTCATGAGAAAAGCACTTAGCCAAATCCAAACAGTCTCAAATCTTCTTCACATGTGTGGATGGGCTCTACCTGTCAAGAATTTTACGGGCCAACAAGAGGTAAGGCACTGCTGGACCTGGTACTGGCCAAAGGGGATAATCTAATCAGTGACCTAACAATCAAAGGAAGCTGAGTGACAGTGACCATCAGCTGATCACTTTCACTATCCATGAAAAAGCTGGTAAGTCAGTCAGCAATTCAGTAATCCTCGACTTTTGGAAAGCTGATTTTCATAAGCTCAGGAGGCCTGTTGTTGAGGCCCTGAGAGGCCATGATTTGACAGGGAGTGGAGTTAATGATGAGTG
Source organism: Crocodylus siamensis (assembly GCF_052110815.1). NCBI lineage: Eukaryota > Metazoa > Chordata > Crocodylia > Crocodylidae > Crocodylus > Crocodylus siamensis. Next base: position 49,102,262 of record NC_143398.1, on the reverse strand, counting down.
GTTGCTCCTTAAGGAAGTGATCCTAGAAGCACAAGGGAAGTCCATCCCAACCCATAGGAAAGGTGGTAAAAGGGCTCAACAACACCCTTGGCTCAACAGGGAACTCATGGACCTCCTATGTCTAAAAAGAGAGGCTTATAAAGGATGGAAGACAGGAAACACCACTAAGGAGGAGTATCCTACTGTGGTCCACACCTGTAGGGAGCAAACTAGGAAAGCCAAGGCTGCAACTAAACTCCAACTGGCTACATGAATCAAGGACAATAAAAAGTCCATCTGCAGATATGTGGGGAGTCAGAAGAAAAAAAAGGGGCAACATTGGTCCCCTGTTAAATCAGTTGGGGCAGCTGATAACTAACACCCAGGGAAAAGCCAATCTGCTTAACGATTATTTTGTGTTATTTTTTCACCAGCCAAAAGGGACCACCCTGCCTAACATGATGTGGAATGACCAGGGTAAGGGTGCTTATATGCCCACCATTAGCATAGATCTTATGAGGGAGCACCTTAAGAGGCTGGATACCAACAAATCAGCTGGTCCAGATAGACTGCACCCAAAAGTGCTAAGGGAACTGGCAGACATCATAATGCAGCCACTGGCAAGGATATTTAAGAACTTGTGATTGGGCAAAGTATCTGAAAATTGGAAGAGGGCCAATGTGGTGCCTATCTTTAAGAAAGGGAGGAAAGAAGATCCAGGAAACCACAGACCAATCAGTTTGGCCTCAGTCCCTGGAAAAATCTTGGAAAAAATTAGCAAAGAAACCATTCTTGACAGGCTAACGGAAGGTAACATTCTGAGGGACAGCCAGCACAGGTTTGTTGTGGGTAGGTCTTGCCTGCGCAATCTCATTTCCTTCTATGACCAGGTAACAGATCAGCTGGACAAAAGGGAAGAGGTTGATATCATAGTTTCATAGTTGGTAGGGTCAGAAGGGACCTGAGCAGATCGTCAAGTCTGACCCCCTGCCATGGCAGGAAAGAGTACTGGGGTCAAACGACCCCAGCAAGGTGTTCATCCAGCCTGCTTTTAAAGACCCCTAGGGTAGGAGCCAGCACCACCTCTCTTGGAAGTCATATCATATATTTGGACTTTAAAAAAAGCCTTTGACCTGGTGTTCCATGATGTCCTCATGGAAAAATTGGGCAACTGTGGCCTCAGCTACACTACAGTCCAATGGCTGGGGAATTGGCTCTGAGGTTGGACCAAGAGACTGGGAGTTGATGGAACTAAATCAACATTGGACTCAGTGACCAGTGGTGTTCCCCAAGATTCTGTTCTCGGACCTGTACTCTCTAATGTCTTCATAAACAACCTGGACACTGGTGTCAAAAGTGTTCTGGCCAAGCTCGCTGATGACACCAAACTTTGGGGAAGAGTATCCACACTTGAGGATAGGCTGGTGATCCAGGCCAAGCTGAACAGGCTCACAAGGTGGGCGAATGAAAACCTGATGGCATTCAATATGTAGAAATGCAAGGTGCTCCATCTCAGGGAAAAAAAATCCCATATCACACTTATAGGCTTAGCAGTGCTGCACTCACTAGCACCATGACTGAAAGAGATTTGGGGGTCATGATAGACCACAAGATGAACATGAGTCATCAATGCAATATCGCAGTTGGTAAAGTGAACAAAATTCTGGTTTGCATTTACTAATGTATCTCACACCAGACCTAGGATGTCATTCTCCTGCTGTACTCAGCCTTGATGAGGCCACAGCTGGAGTATTGCATCCAATTTTGGGCTCCGCAATTCAGGAAGGATGTGGAGAAGCTTGAAAGAGTCCAGAGGACAGCCACATGCATGATTAGAGGGCAAGAGAACAGGCCTTAGGAAGAGACAACCTCAGCTTTGCTCTTCGCCCAGCTGAGGTAAGTCTTTTCCACATGATAGTGTGATGGGCTGGCTGGCAGTGACTTAGCCCAGGGGTTTTGAAAGGGACAAAGATGATTGAAGGACTTGGGATTCCGTTTCCTCACCAATCAGGCCCCAGAGACTTACCCTCCATGTCCCCTAATTGGCCCCTTGGGTCACCCAGAGGGGGATAAAAGGGGCAGTGTGGGCTGACTCAAGGGAGAGACCAGCGAGGAAGGAGTGTCGAAGAGCTGGCCAGCGGGGTGGGAGCAGTTGCCCCAGAAGAGCCTGAAGGAGCAGGACCTGCAGGCAGCAGTTGGACTCTCAGCAGCGCAGCGTTTGTCCAGCAGGAGAGGCTCCCCAGCTCCAGCAAGGATTTGAGTAGTGACCTGAGAGGTTCCCAGCCCTGCTTCCAGCTCCTCCAATAACAGGCCAGGCAGCTTAACATGAGACTGGGGCTCCTGGAAGGTCAAGACCCCTAGCAGCTTAGACTAATACCAGCACTGGTGCTTGTGTGTCAGTTTCTGTCTTCCATGTGAGAGATCTGACTTCAAGCCCTAGCTGGGGTGAGTGAAGTAACAGGGAGAAATCCTTGTTGTAGTGGAAAGGGGTCATTGTGTTTTCCTTGTTATTTGACACTTTGTATTTTGTGCCTTTTATATTTCATCAACCCGTATTGTTTGTTCTGCTGTTTGTGTTTTATATTTTGTTAACCCTGTCTTTTGTCAATGATTGTAAGTGTCTAACCTTTCTTGAATCCTGCCCCCTTTGGGCATTGTAGTGTCCCCTATATCCTCTGGTTTATGCCTGTTATGTTCCCAGTAACTGTTCTCTCATTAAAGGGTACATGGTTAAGTCCCCATTGGTGGTCTAGCTCTGCTCTGTAGGGGGAGGAGAGTCCCTACACCTCCCACAGCGCTTGTGCACCTGATTTGATCCCTTCAATTGGAGAGGGGGTACCTCTTGGAGTACTGCCCGGGGTTACAATAGTTAAAAAAATTCCTTTTATGTTGCCTCATTGCAGTGACTTGACTTATTCTTCATAGTTTCATAGTTGGTAGGGTCAGAAGGGACCTGAGCAGATCATCAAGTCTGACCCCCTGCCATGGGCAGGAAAGAATGCTGGGATCAAATGACCCCGGCCAGGTGATTATCTAGCCTCCTTTTGAAGACCCCCAGGGTAGGAGCAAGCACCACTTCACTTGGAAATTGGTTCCAGATCCTAGCTGCCTTGACTGTGAAGTAGCGCCTCCTGATGTCTAGCCTGAATCAACTTGTGGCAATTATTCCTAATTACTCTGGGTAGTGCTCAGGGGAACAGGGCCTCTTCCATTCCCTGCTGGTCACCCCGGTAAGTTTATAGACAGCCACCAGATCCCCTCTCAGCCTTCTCTTGTGGAGGCTGAGCAGGTTCAGGCCTACCCTGGTGCCCCCTGATCACGCAAGTGGCCTTCCTTTGGACCGTCTCAGTGCTGTCCACAACCCTCCTGAAGTGTGGCAACCAGAACTGGACGCAGTACTCCAACTGCGGCCTGACCAATGTTGCATAGAGGGGGAAGATCACCTCCTTGGACTGGCTCATGATGCATCTGTGGATGCATGACAGGGTTCAGTTAGCCTTACTGACTGCATCCCCACATTGGCAGCCCATGTTCATCTTGGAATCAATAAGGACTCCAAGATCCCTTTCTGCCTCTCTGCTGACGAGAAGGGAGTTCCGCAGGCTATAGGTATGCTGCTGGTTCTTCCTCCCTAGTTGCAGTACCTTGCACTTGACCCTGTTGAATCCCATCCTATTCTCATTCACCCACCCCTGTAATCTGTCCAGATCTAGTTGTAGCCTGTCCCTCCTTTCTAGCGTGCCCATCTCTCCCCGCATCTTAGTGTCATCCGTGAATTTGAACAAGGTGCAACCTGCTGATTTAAACACATCCAGCCCCATCAGAAGTTCCCTAACTAGGTCCTCCCTGACCCTAGGCCTGGTAGCGCCTCTCCCGAGTCTGTCCAGAATCCTGGTGAGGGGGATGTCCCGGTCCCTGCTCAGAAAAATGGAGGCAAATTATTTCGTTAAAGTGGTCAGCTTTTTGGTCTGGTGCAACCACCAGATTGCCAAGTGTGTCCTGCAGGGGCCCCATGTTACCTGGTGCCTTCTTTTTACTTTCTATGTATTTAAAAAGACTTCTTGTTATCTTTGATCCTGGTCACTAGTCAGGCTCAGGGGTGATCTGGTAGCCACCTATAAGTTTATCAGGGATGCTCATCAGGATGCTTATCTTGCTGGGATCCTATGATCCCTGCTGACTTCCAGCCCCTGGGGCAGGGTTCTGGCCTCGATGATCCTCCAGGGTCCCTTCCAGCTCAAATGTCTATGAAATGTCTTAGCACATCCCATCACCAATGACAACTGGACCATCTGGCTTCAAGATATTGGATTTTTCTTCTTCACATATTACTTGCTACATACTTTATTAAATACATCATTGAACTGATTTTGACTTTTTTCTCACCTTTTGGTTTTCTTTTTAACTTATCTTGCTCATCAGGGAAGTTTCCTAGAGCTATCTCAGGGCTGAATTAATCACAATATAGCAGTCTCAACTGAGAGTTTTCTAGCTTTCATTCATTTATTTTAATCTGTTATAATAGATTACCAGTCCATGCATCAGATCTAGAAAATGCAGGCTCCCTGCAGCCATATGTTAGAACCTTGGCATAGTGGACTTATTCCAACATCTTTTGAGGAAGATAATCTGAATACTGTGAAGTTTGCTGTGTGCATCGTACAGATAAGATAAATTTAAAAAATGAGATCTGTTTGCTCTGCAGGGAGACTGACACCTTTTTTTAGAAAGAGGAGTTTGTGTTGGCTAAAATTTTGTTGGCTAAAATTTTATGTTGGCTAAAATTTTGATCTTCCCACTGTTTTGTAATATGCTATATAGTATGGAGTAAGTACAAATTTAGATGCAAAAAGCCTCAGGTTTAACCCTGGTTCTGTCACTAACTCATTAAGGGCCTTAAGTAAGTCACTTGATCTTACAGTCTTATTTTCAGGAAAGCATGATGGTGGTCTGTTTTACAATTAAATTCATGGAAACGTCAGAATAAATAACTATTTAACGTCTGCACTGTGATTTTCATATATGAAGTGTTATCTATTGTTAGTTCTTTTCTTACCTCGTTGCTTGTACCCTCCCTTCCAAATGTTTAGGAAGTACTAAAAACAGTTTATGAAGTGCTTTGGGATGCTACAGGCTAAAACATTTTCCACACATTTAAAATATTATCTAGATTGTTTTGTTTGTTAAATGTATACACATAGTTCCATAAATACTTATGCACATGTTTATAGAAAAAAATGATAAATAATATCATGCCACCAAAAGTAATTGCACATTTGTTACTTAACTTCTTGCATATATAACTTTTTCAATTCAGCTATATTGTATTGTGATGTTTTAAAGAGATATTGGAATTTTGTTGTGTTTGTAATCCACTTTATATTATTATAATAAAATATTTTAAAAAAATTGAATGTAAACGATCTTTTTATTTTTTTCATTTTTAGTTTGATCAGTTTTACTTAAGTAAATTTACTGTCAGATTCTTATGTACTAGCACTATTAATTATTAACAGTAGTTGTCATTCAAGTGTCTGCAAGGAGACATTCCAGTTATTTCCTAATGTAAGAAGAGAGAAACCATAGTGTGTCAAATGCAAATACTATTTTAATGGTGACTAATGCACCACAGAAATTCTATTGTCGGGCAGTTGCAAAACTCTGTAGATGTCAGTTAGAATATGATTCAGCCCCAGAATGCATGGTGCTTTGCTGGGGTAATAAGGATGGTTCCTAACACCAGCAGTTTGTGACCCACAGTGTTTGGGTTTTAAGCGTTACAAAGAAGTGTTATGCCAGCAATACCTGCATTATGTCCTTTTCTAGTCATCAAAACACTAAAAATTGTGTTTTACCTAAGATTGTTGTGGTTGTAGTGATTTTTTTTTTCAATCCTTGAAAAACTGTGCATGTGCTTTGATGCTTTGACAGATGAGTGCCAGGTATATTGGACTAAGACCTGCTAGTGACTTCTAAAGAAAACTGTGGCTTTAAATGACAAAAGTCACTGTTGAGATTTTTTTTTTTATTCTTACAAAAAATAACTTGCTATATTTTTATATATAGTAATTTCTTAAAAATACTTTTATGAGCCTGAACTTCTCCAGTGAAGTGGTAAGCAATGAGACACTCCCAGTGGTAAAGATAACCACATGCATATTTGCAGGATCAGGGCCTAAGTCTGACAATTAGAATTTTGTGATAAGACTTTCTTTTCTGGAGGAAACACGTGTGTACATTTGGTTTCTGAAAAGGTGCTGGGGAAGGAAGGAAGTGCTTCTAGGGCTGTGTTTCTATATATTTTTTTTGTTTCTTGCCTGGTTCTTCCCTGCTAATCTTCATTTGTTTGTGTTTTGTTGTTTTTGCAAAGTTTTAGAAACCATCAAAGACGTGTGCGCATCAGCATCCTCTCTGCTAAACAGCAAGTTTGCTTTCAGATGTCAATGCCTTTGAGGTCACTTGAAGGTTTGGGGCTTCTGGCTTGCCGAGGGGGCCTAGGCTCGTTTTTAACTTCCAAAGAGAGAGTCACCTTTCCTGACTAGGTCCAACTGGTTGAACCTGAAAAAGAACTTCTGTTTTTTCAAACCCAAGCCAACAACTTCCACGCCAGGGGTTGGGCCTCTTAAAAGTGCCACTGTATCCCTGCCAAAGGCTACAGCTGCAAACCCTCCTCAGGCATGAAAGCCGCCTTCTTCTTCTTTTTTTTATATTTCTCCCCCAATTTCTGCTCCTGGAGCCGTTTGCACAGGGAGTGTGCGTGGTTGGAGTCCCAGCTGCGGGAGGGGGCGGGGGTCCTGGAGACAGTCATAGCACATCTAACCCTGCTACCCCCTCGCGTTTCGGGAGGTGTTTGGCACCGCTCAGCTGCATGGGCACGAGGATGTCCCGGGCTTTGGGGGGGGGAGGGCTAAGCACCTCCTCGCCCTGCCCCAGCCCCTAGGGAGAACCACCGCCCCGGAGCCGCTCCCAGCTCCAGCGGGATGTTTTCATGATCCGGAAATGATGAAAAAAATAAAGTGAGTCGCGGCTTGGGAGTCCGCGCACCGCAGCGCGCCCGGCCGCGCGGGGGCAGGGGCAGGGGCCCGCGCCGCCGGAGGGGAGGGGGCTGCGGCCCGCCGAGCTGCCCGGAGGAGGCGGCAGCGAGGGGAGGAAAGGAAGCGGCGGCGGCGGCAGCGGCAGCAGCAGAAGGGGAGATGCCGCCACAGCCCCTCCTGCTCCTGCCGCTGTGAGCTTCCCCCTCTCGAGCAGGAGGGGACCCCGCGGTGCCGGGAGGAGGAGGGAGCGGGACAGTGGCCGCGCTCGGGGACATGCTGAGGTAATGGCGAGCAGTTGCTCTGGCTGCAGCACGCGGGGCTCCCGCCCTGGGGACTCCGGGGGAGGGGGGAGCCCGCCCTCCGGGGTTGCCAGCGCCCGGGCCCCGCGTGTTCGCGGCGGGGGGGCTGCCGCACAGTCGCCAAGTTGTTGCTTCCTCCTTGCTGTCCCCTCCCCAGCTCCTCGCCCTCGCGCCCCGGGCGGGGGGTTCTGCATAAAGCACATTAAAAGAAAAGTCCTTTAATTTGTTTGTTCCTCCAGGGTCGCGTGCTAGGGGGGTGCGAGCTCTGGAGTCCTCCGGGAGAGAGCTGGCAGATGTCCCAAGTGAGGGAGCCTCTTCCTTCAGGGCCTGAAGGGCCGGCGCGAGCAGCTCCGGCTGCGAGCAGCTTTTTGATCTCCCTCCCTCGAGGTAAGTTCCTGTAGAGTTTCTTTGTAGCGGTTGCGCCTTTTTATTTCAGTGATGCGTTTACCGATTTATTGGGTGTGGGGTTTTGTTTTGGTTTTTTTTTTAAACTCCTCTCTGGCATGGTTGGTGAACTTAGTCGCTGCCACTTTCTTCTAAAAATGCTTCTCTCTGCAGCAAAGCAGAAAGCTCCCACCCCCAGTGAAATCAGGGGGCATTGGGAGAGATGCATACATACTACTGCTTGAACAGGACTCCCCACCCTGACTGCTCAAGCCTGGGTTTTGGTTTGTTCCTTTTTCTGTGTTTGTAAGCACTTCTGCAGCGCCCCTCAAATTCCTAAACATGTCCTTACAGTACATTGAGGAATGCAGGAGCATGGACTTTGCTTAGGTTGGAGGTCAGTTTTGCTGTTTTTATCTGATCCAATTTCTGGTCTTTATTGGCTAGCTTTGCATCCATTCTTTAAGTGGATTTTAGAAATTACTTTTGCTGAGGGCAAAAGTCTCTGAACAAACATTTAATTTAGCACCAAATAAGTTGGTTTGAAGACCTCCTCCCCCTCAAAACTTCTGGACAAATAAGTTTGACAAGGCAGTTATCTATTTCTCTTGAGATAACACATGCACTGTATGTTCACTTACTGTACATAGTTATGGTGTGTGGCAATCAGGCAATGTCTTTTTTTCTTTTACAGCTGGCAGTTTTGATCTCAAGAATTCTGATAGTGATATAAAAAGAAATAAGTCTCTGAAGAATAGAAAGAAGAAACTAATTTCAAGTTGTAACTTTATACATAGCTGGTAACTGAAACACAGCATGGTAACACAGTTGCACAATTGTATAATGAGGCTACAGTCTCTTTTTTTGGCAACTTCTTTGAATCCATAGCTCCATGAAATCAAAGTTGAAGCCTCATTTGAGAAACCAGAAAGTATCCGTAGCTAAAGAAAAATGTTCTGGCATGGAGAAATGTTACATTGGCTTATACTCATCTTATTGTTTTCTTGTCCTAGAGAGTGACTCATAACTTCTAAACAGAAAAAAATAAAAATGATTAGATACAGAAGATTAAGCACGCACAACTGTGAAGTTAGAACCTTGTTTTTGCCAGAACAACCAGAATTTATAATCCATATTCATTTTCAACAAACTTATTTTTGTTGCATATAAAGTGGTGCATGATCAAATGCCCGTTCTTGTTAAACTTTGCATGTAGGCCATGCATAAAAAAATTACTGAAGTTTTAGTAAGTGCATTCATTCATTTGGGAAAATAGCTTTAATTTTAAAATGTATGGCTTTAAATTGGGTTTTTAAGTATGAAATAAATTAGTTTTTTCCATGACAAGAAAACAAATTATGTTTCAGAAATTGTCGTGGCATCTACTTTGATGTGCAGGCACATGCATGTATCTCCCTGAAATACAGAGATACAGGATTCATATTATAAAGAAACAATGGTTTTCTAAGCAGTTGGTAAGATACTGACTTGGGTTTGATCACTAGCTAGGTCCCTGCAAAAACTTAAATACTTGGTCAACATTACAAATACAAAAAATTCAGTTGAAGCATAGCTGTTTGTCTATCTTCAACTTTAACATATATGGTATATTTTTGTTCTAACTGAGTATCAACTTCATTAGTACTTGTGGATGTTTGTTACTTTCCTGTAGCTTAAATCTGTGGAGGGGGGTGGTGAAGGGAGGAAGTCTGGAAAGAGGAAGAGGTGAGTTCATAACATTTCCAATCATTATTCCAGAACTTCAGCTGTCAAATTTTCAGTATGTGGTTACAATGCAAGGTAGTCCAGATATTCCAGAACAGAAAACTTAGAAAAAAGTGTTCAGAACTTTCACCTTTACAAATGTTATTGTTCTGTTGTACAGAAACTTATTACAGCATGTTCTATGTACATGCATAGGCTGGGGGCCCACTTATCCAAACTGTAAAGAATACTCATGGAATACAGAGCTTTACCAGTATTGTAGTATTAACAGTCCCCAAACTGGCTCCCCTCATTTTTCAAGGCTTCTAATAGCAGACATGACAGTGACTATGAGCAAAGTGAGAGCGTAGTCACTTTTGGGGCTGCTATTACCACAGTCTTGACAGTGCTGTGCAGTTAATAAGCATCACTTATATCGCTGTCAGTGCTCTGGTAGTCGCAGTACAGAAACTGGCTAGTTCCATCACTTGCAAGACTTCTAATAATCAGTTTCAAGACTTATTAGAAGTCTTGAAAATAAGGGGAGCTAGTTGGTTTCATGGCTACTTAGGTCCCCTGGTTTTCAAGGCTTCTAATAGCAGTACCTTGATAGCTGCTTCCCCTTCACTGCTTCTTGCACATATAGAGGGAATAGGATTAGTTACTAAGGCAGCAAATACAGCTAGAGGTAATGTGCAGTTAATGGGAATACAATAAAGATGCTAAGATGTTTATAAACTTGAAAAGTGTATGCACTTAAGACGCATGAACATAACAGGAGTTTGTTACTCTGTAAACTGTTAGGAAATGAACTGGGACCAGAGTTGTCTTAATGCACTTATCTGGTATGCATATAAGTGGAATATGCTGTATTGAATCTCAGGATGAGAAAAATGAGGCCCATGGTCACAAACCCATTCTGGTACCTAACTTCTGTTTTGTATGCATAAATTCCATTACAATTATCTGAAACAAAGTCTGTTAGCTCTTGACACCTTCAATTTAGTTGCTTTCATTTAGGCTTCAGGATACTTAACAATTAAGTCTCTGGTTGTAAGAATGTGATTCAAAGAGAGGAAGTTAGGGATTCAGGCTCTGTATACAATCAGTGGGACGGTTGGTGTCTCTGAAGGGTGTTGCAGGGAGTCACCTAGACAGGAAACAATGCAGAGAGGTGTTCTTGAATACCTGGAATTCTAGGCACCCAAATTAAGGATGCACATTTGGTGCCCACCTTCAGGATCCAGAGCATAAAGACCTTTCAGAGGGTAGCCTAGTGGTAGTAGTGGTGGTGTCCATTTTTTACATAATACCACTCACCCAGTGAGTCACTGAACTCTAGTCCCTCCATAGCTTGAGGATATTCAAACCTGTATTTCCTACCACGAGACTGCAGAAGAGTCTGAGTGGAAGTGCACTGCATCTTTCATGATTGAGCTATGAGAACAAGCAAGAGGGAGTATGACTCCTACAGGTCATTGGTGAGGGCAGTAAGCTGGGTTGATGTGTGTGGGGAGCAGTGGGGCATATCCTGGGTTTTGGATCTGGCTCCTAGGAAGACCTTTTTTATTATTGTATGTTCTGTATTTTACATTAGACCGTCATTGGATAAAACCAAGAAATAATTCTTATCCTAAGTTTTAATTTATAGTTTCATAGTTTCATAGACATTAGGGCTGGAAGGGACCTCGGGAGATCGAGTCCAGCCCCCTGCCCAAAGGGCAGGAAGTCAGCTGGGGTCATAGGATCCCAGCAAGATAAGCATCCAATTTGCTCTTGAAGGTGTTCAATGTAGGTGCTTGAACCACCTCCGCTGGCAGACTGTTCCAGACCTTGGGGGCTCGGACAGTTAAGAAATTCTTCCTTATGTCCAGCCTGAAATGGTCTTGCAGGAGTTTGTGACCGTTCAACCTCGTCATCCCTTGGGGCGCTCTGGTGAACAGACGTTCACCCAGATCCTGGTGGTCACCCCTGATAAACTTATAGGTGGCCATCAGATCACCCCTGAGCCTGCGCTTTTCCAGGCTAAAGAGTCCTATGGCTCTCAGCCTGTCATCGTAAGATCTGTTTTCCTGACCTCTGATCATGCGCGTGGCTCTCCTCTGGACTCTCAAGCTTCTCCACATCCTTTTTGAATGTCTAGAAATCTTTGCAATCTGAGATGTAAATGTGAGTACCTAGTAAGTTTAATGCTACTGAAGCAAGTATTCTGGACTACTTTTTGCAGTGTAGGTACCTAGTTTAACAAGCTGGGTTTTGCTCCAGATTCTCCAAACTGTATAGGTGCCAACTACTCATTTAAATGGACAGTTGGGCACTCATATATGAATAAAGCTCTTTTTTGAAGCTTGAGTCCCTGATTTCACAGCATTGTTTTGGGCAAACATAAACAAGTGTATATAATCGTTTAAATAACTTGCTTCTTGAGGACATCCACTTCTTCCTGTCTTCCTTAATTCTGCAATGTATCGCAAGAAAAGTAGATTCTGAAGGTGTTCCCTTCTTTTCACTTCATGTAGTCTCACAATTGCACTACAGAGCCTAAATGTCCTCTTCCATTGCAATGCATGTGCATATATACATATGCACAGACCAGCTAAGTGAATTAAAAAATACTCCACTGTAGCACACAACTAACAAGTGTGTTAAGCAGATACTATCGTGACAGATTTGGGAGAAAGAGATGATGAGGGCAGCAGAGGCTGCAAAAAAGCATATAGACTACATCTAAGTTTATTGTGTGTGTATGTGTGTGTGCTTATGCTATGCTTGCCAACATAACAGATGAACATCTTTCTCTCTGTCTCTCTCTCTGTCTCATTAGCCCATTTTAAAATGACTTTATTCACACAAATATTTACCCAGTAATCAGAATTTGGCTCTTCATAATTGTTGAGCTGTGATCTGTGTGAAACAGTGCCATTTTAGTACTCAGTTTTGATTTTAGAGGGTCCATATGTGTCAAGGAAATGCACTGCTGTGGAATCTGAGAGAACCCAAGGGTTAAAGCTGTATATATCATTGCAAAGGGGCTGGGGGGGAAAGTTGGGGGGCTGTAGCCACCCCTTAGCCCCCCCGCCACCCCATAGCCAACTCTCCTGGCACTGTCCCTGTTCAACCCTCCTGTCTGGGCCCCTGCTGCCCACCCCACACAACTGAGCCCACCCTGCAGCCCATGGGGCCCATGTCTCACCTTTGTTTGTGCAACCCCCCAAATTTCTGTCTAGGCCACCTTAGTCCACCCCACTAGGAAGAGGCTGGTGCCACCCCTGCAAGGGGATAGCTAGGTTTTTTCCCCTCCCTTCCAAAAAGAACAGATATACTTTTTCAGGGTTAGGTGGAACCATAGTCCTGCCTAGGCATGCTGGAGGTAGTAGCACTAGTTTTTTTATCCCCACATTGCCCCCATCCTGTCCCCTCCCCCTCCCCCCCCCATCCTGATCCTTTTCAGCTCCTTGGAGCTAAATTAAGGTTTCTACTTTTGTGCTGTGAAGTAAAAAGCTCCAGTGTTTTGCTGTGTCCTTCTGGATTAAGGTATAGTTTACTAACGTATAGTTTAGTTTTTATGTGAGTGCTTGTTTCTGAGCATTAAGAGCTCTGTACTAAGAGGTGATGTGTTGGTGGCAGTTACTTTTGCCCATTTTCCTCATGTTAAGTCCTTTGCATTTACGCTAACCATATCACCATATAATATGGTTGGATCCCACCACCACTCTGTGCTCAGAACTACAGTTGAAGAATAAGACTGCTTTTTTGAAGTTTGTTTTTTTGAAGCATGACCTATTGTTATCTCTACACGGTTAGTTAAGGTTTGGCTTAAGAGTACTCTGAAGCCTCTGTATGCTGTAAACCTATTGGTTCTCTGTATTGGTTCAGCCGGACCTTTGGAATTCTGAACTTCTGGTTGTGAGGTTAATCCTACCTCTTCATGCCTTCTAACTGCCCTGCTTACAGTTTGTCATGGACTAATCTGGGCAGGTGTTGAGCACAGCAGTCCACCAGGTAAAACCCTACACTTCCTTGTTTCAGACTTCCAAGCCCTTCTGCCCATTAATTCCTCTCTTTCTTCACCATAAGTTAAGCCAACTAGTCTGTGCACTGATTCATAGGAGGGCTCTGGTCAGAATAGAAACACACTGCTAATAGTTTTGATGTGGGCTGCAAGGGATTATTTAGACAAAAAAGGAAGGGCTTTGGCTGGTGGAGTGACTTCACAGTTGACCCGAAATATCAAGGTACGCCTGTTTTAGAGGAGTATTAACTAAAAATAACCCACAGTAGGTACTGGTGAAAAATTCTTGAGTCTTGCAATTTAGAGGAAAGAAAAGGTTTACTTATGAAAGGGAGATAAATAATTAAGTTGCGTAGGGCAGCAGCCTATACCTACTTTACCCTCTAGAATGAGAATATTGTGTTTGAAAAAATTAGAAGAAATTTAGAGTGAAATTCTGAAGGTGCTTTCTCATCTGCAAGTGACATCTAATGATGAAAATATGATGCTAATTTAGTGTCTCAAGAAAGACTATTTGATGTTCAGGGCCTCATTTCAGTAAAGCACATGCTCATCTTCAAGCACGTGTTTAAAGACTTATAGACTTTACATGCTTAAGTACTCATGAATAGGGATTTTTCTCATAATAAATGGCCTAACACAGCACTGCATGCAGACCAGAATTTGATGGTTTACTTTAAGCAAGAATTCTAGAAGTCTTAAGATTACAGTTACTTTTCTAATTTTAACAATCCCTCTTTACCAGCAACACCTTAGTATTATGAGTAACGGGATTTTTTTTCCAAACAGTTTCACAGTTTACTAAACTTGCTCAGACTTTTAAAATACTTCTTCTATATTTATGTTCCCATATATAACATTATCTGATTAAAGGTTTTTGTTTTATAGTTGTTGGTGTCAGTCCTGAAGTATTTTCTGAGTGGCACCACCTGAAAGAAACCAGCAACTTTCATAAAAGCCTAACTGTAACTCATCATATTAACCTACTTCTGCTTTCAGTTTTGTGTGCTTATAGTTCCAGTAAAATGAGTCATGTCCTCATGGGCGTGATGCATCTACTCTTCCTGAAGTTGAGAATAACATTATTGCTTCAATTTTGAATTTACTTCATTCTATCTCAGATACTAACTTTGCTTTTGCAGTTCTTATTTTTCAAATACTAGCCAAAATCTTGAAGAGGCACACTGGTAACTTAGTTCAGCTATCTACTGGATTTTTTAAAATTAGTACTAAAGTTGACTACTGTCCCTTGAATGTAAGGTAAAAATACGGTCCAGTCCAGGTAAATCTCTGGTAAATCCAAAATTGCTAAAGCAACTTGCAGATGGAAAAGCATATGTAAGTGTTTTCTAAGTGGTTTATTTGCATTAGTATCATTTGACAGACTGGTTCCCTCAGTTGCAGAAGAGGAGATCACAGAATAAAATCACAGAAAATTAGATCTTGAGGACCTTGGGATCTCTGCCTAAACCATCATAGTCAAGTGTCTGTCTAACCTACTCTTTCAAGGGAGGAGATTTCACCATCTCTCTGGTTAGCCTGTTCCACTCTTTAGCCACTCTTGTAGTGAATACTTCTTCCTAACATCCAACCTAATTTCACTTGTTACAATTGTTGTCCTGTCCTCCATAGCTGGAGAGAAGAGTCTCTCCCCATCCTCTTTGTAATCACCCTTCAGGTATGTGAAGACAGCTCTCAAATGTTATCAAGTGCCCTCTGTGCTTCCTTTTCTATGTTAACTATCTTTTAATTGCTGGATGTATTATTTTGGGGGTTAATAATAGGCCTGTGTGAAGCAGAAAGTATTTGCCTTGGATTCGGTGGGACAGTGATTTGAATTGGTGATTTGATTTGGCCGAATCTGAATCCAAAGATACTTGGCCATAGACTATACAGGCAGGTGGTGCGGGCAGAAGCATCTGGGGTAGCAGCTGGACAAGTCCTGGCTTGAGCCGGCAGCCCCAGGAGAAGCTATGGCTTGTCCAGCTGCTCGACCGGCTGCCCCCCTGCCAAGGCGAGGCAGGCAGTGCTGGCAGCCTTGAAAGAAGCCTTGGAAACTGGGGGAATGATTAGGAGCTGGCGGGGGGATGATTGGGGAGGTGGGGAATTGAACTGGGAACTGAGGAATTGAACCGGGAGCTGGGAGGAAGACCCGATCATTCCCTGCAGTTTCTGGTTTAATTCCCCAGCTTTTGATCATTCCCCCCAGTTCCCACTGCTTCTCTCGAAGTCACCAGCACTGCCTGCCTCGCCCTGGTGGGGGCCAACCAGGGGAGCAGGTGCACGAGCCATGGCTTGAGCCAGCAGCCCCAAGAGAGGCTGCAGGGGCTAGGGGGAATGATTGGGGAGGTGGGGGGATGATTGGGAGCTGGGGAATTGAACTGGAAGCTGGGGTGAAGCCCCTGTTTCTTCCCCCAGCTCCTGGTTAGATTCCCCCAGGTCCCAATCATTCTCCACAGCCCCCATAGCTTCTCCTGGGGCTGCCAGCACTTGCTGCCTCACCCTGGCAGGGGTAAGCCGCGGCTTCTCCCAGGGCTGCTGGCTCAAGTCAAGGCTTGTCCAGTTGTTTCCCCAGCTGCTCCCACTGGCACTGTCTAATGCCTGCCTGTACAGTTTATGGCTGAATCTCTCTGAATCAATTCGGAGGCTTCTGATTCGATTTGGAGATTCAGCTGCTGAACTGGGCCAAATCTCCTCTAAATCAAATTGGCTACTGAAGCTTCACATAGCCCTAGTTAATAACCACTGGACAGAAGGATGAAACAGAGCAAGAGGTGACTAACATATGGGTGAGAGGGAGCAGGGGTAGTCTCAAAGTTTCATGTATGGCAAAACTCATAATGTATATAAAGAAGTTTTCTGAAGCATAGTTCTGGAATCCATGAACTTCAAGAACTCGTTTTAAATATGGCAAAACAACATAAAATGTTTCAGATATTTTGTGCTCTCCTGTCATGGGAGCTGGGGTGGAGAATGAGAAAACAATGCTTCTTTTCATTGCATAAAATTTGAGAGTACAGGTGGAGACTTCATATATAAACATCTCAGGGTAGATCTTCAGCTGGTGAAATTAGTGCAGCTATGATGTGGCACCAATGGAGGATTTGCTTCTTGATTACCTTAAAGCAATTTCAAATTACCATACTCTGTTTTTAAACATTACATCTTCATTCCTCTACTGTTTAACCAATCATAATTTTAGGATTGGTTCATAGAATAAGCAATCATGTACTATTGTCACATCTCATGCCCAGCCAGATTTTTTTTTAAAGAATAGAAATAAAAATGAGAAAATGCAGGTATTGCTTATTTCTAAACTATGAAAAGATGTTGAGTAGTGAATATAAAACTAATAGAATAGTAACGTTAATTCATGAATGTATTTCCGAGTCTCTAGTAGACTTCAAAGGCTGGAAAGATGTAGTTTTAGGACAGGGATTCTCAACCAAGGTGGTGCTGTACTCTGGGGTGCCTTGAGTTCCTTAAAGGGATGTCATAGAATATCATGCAATGCTAGTACTGTTAAGTGTGAAAACATGATTTACAAGATAAACCCAGAGATTTCACTGAATCCAGAATGTTAGAAAGATGACAGCCAGTCAAAATATTTTTGATTTCTTCGCAACAGAAGAATTGCTTATTTTTCTCTAGTTAAAAAATCAAGTGAAATGTAGGAGCTAACATGTTTCAAGGGGTGCCTTGAGTCCACAAGAAGGTTGAGAACTACTGGCTTAGAAAGGACATAGTTTAGAAGGGACTTAAGCAGAAGAAGATTTGATCACTTGCGAGGACATTTGTCTCTTCTGTTTTTAAAATTTTAGTTTACCTGGCTATAATTTTGTGTGAAGATTTGATTGTCTCATCGCACTATAATCTTTTATTGGGTGTGTAACCACTTTTTGTTATTGTGAGATAAAGTGGGGCCAGGTACAACCTCATCCTGTACGAGACATTTATTGCAGCGCAGCATAACTACAGGTATATACTGGCAGTTCAGCATATATTCAGGGTGTGTCATTCTGATCTTAATTTAAGAGTTAATGTTTTAAAATTGATCATTTTAATCTTTATCTTCATGATATGCCTGAAATCCTTATACATTAGTTGCCCCACAGCAACTATTTCATTTTTGGTTATTTTTTCTTAAAACATTTTCTCTGTTTTTCCTCTACCTTTTCCCGATTCCCCAAAATTCAGCTTGTTTAACAGTGACAGCTAATTGATGACACTAGTGTGTTTTTAACCTGTTTTCATTCTGAAACAGAATCCTTGTGCCTACAGTGAAAATAGTTTGTCAGGGATTTCTGGAACAGCCTCCCAACTGGAGTATTTGAAAAGATATGGGGTATTTTTCTCCATGGGTAGAGAATTCAGATTGGGTTGAATTATTTAAGGGTCTGACACAAAGCCCAGACTGCTAAGAAAGTTTCTTTGAGACTGGAGAAATTATTGAATCTTTGTTAGAGAGAAGGTGCACAAAGAGATGGAGTGAGTAACCGGTTGCTATGCTTCGAGAACTTCATAGAATGGGCATTGCTAGTTATGGAGCATGATAAAATTTACAGTACACACCAGGCATATTCCTTTGGGTCAGGGCTGTGCAGCTGGTGGCCTGTGGGGGTTCATGTGCCCTGTGAATGGTTAAGTTGAGGCTCAATTGAGGACTTGGGGCTCTCGCCTGGCTATGACTCCTGTTTTCACTTCAGCTGCAATAGCATCTAGAAACTCCAGGCTCCGCCTCCTCCTCCCTCCTCCTGCTTCCTCGTTTTGGGCCTGCACCGGGGCGGTATGGTTATGGTGTGGTGAGTTGCGGTGCAAGCCATGATGCAGTGGTGGAAACCATGGTGTCTGTGTAGCTTGCAGGGCATGAGGCCCCCAACTGCTTTGAAGTTCAACACCTGTGGTCTGCGTGACCTATGGCTTCAGTTTAATGTAGAGAGAAAACAGGTGAGAAGTAAAGTTAGAAAGTTATTTGAATTTGAACAAAATAGCTTGCTGCTGTTCGTGTAGTTTTAAACCGCAAACAATTAATGACTTACCTGTATTTGAGTTTGGGCACAACTCTTTGCCTTGACATGTTCTCAAAACACAGTTATTGTATGATTTTGGGGCAGTCTAAATACATCTTATATTCTAACCTTTCTTTACTTGGTTTTCCCTCAAACCTTTCAACAGTTGGTATTTCACTTTATCTTCATGATACGTTTAAAATAGAATACATAATAGAAACATTCAAAAATATTTTATGTAGTTGGAAATCTTTTTAACTTTAAATCTAAAAAAATGCTTTCTTCTATTAATGAACTTTAAAAATAAGTCCAGGTATAGAAAACATTATCCTCGGTGGTGGTTGGGACAACTTATAGCCAAGAAGATGAAGTTTGCTATGGGGGAAAAAATCACTTCTAATACATAAATACTAATGATATTCCTACAGAACATACTGGTGAAAGCAGTTGCTTACCAACTTTGTGAGTGAAGAATGAGATCAGTGTTTGTTCATAGAGGGAAACTATGTAAACTTTTGTAATTGAATAATTTAGAACTTGTATGGACTCTGTGGACAGCACTGAAGCAAGGTTTCTTACATTTGGAGCATATTTATAGAAGTAAAAGCATTTTCTAAACTTGGTTAGCAGGTCATTTTTATTTTAAAGTGCTGCTAACCTAGATTTTTGTTTCAGTCAGTTTTGGCTGCTTGTCAGTATTAGTCCTTAGTCATGTGTTGAATCATAAACAATTTGAAACAGACACTTGGCAGAATTCCTGTAGCTTTTGTGAAATTCCCACAGAGTAAGTTGTTTATATGTGAGAAGCACATCTGCATGGGCAAAACTACCAGATTTTGTGTGTCAGTTCAATTAAAGTTTTCATTTAGAATGCTTTTTTTTTGGGAAGGTGACTAAACTTTGCCAAACAACTGCAGTTTACCATGAAAAGGCAATATTTTAAGGATTTTTTCATATGGACATACCAAGTGTAAGGCTATTGGAAGATTTTATTTAAAGAACTCTTTTGATTGGGGGGAGGAAAAATGATGGTAAAGCTGGTCAACAATTAACATTAGGAATTATTTTAAAGGAAAATACAAATGTCTTATTATTCAAATGTTAGATTTTCTCTTCAACAGGCAAGTCTTACTTAAAAATTAAGTAAGTAAGTAAGTAACTTTGTAAAATGTCTACCTATATAAGTGACTTGAAATTAAAACATTTTTCTTTGATTTAGAAAAATCTGACAAAGCAAATATAGCTGTAGGAGAGAGAGACATAATACAGCCTTCCAACAGCCGAAGCATACAACCAGAGATACAAGACCAGTCTGTCTGGGGAAATCACACTGATGGTGACCTCATCAGAAGTAAGTATTTCCAGAACAAATTGCTGTCATTTAGACTTGCTTTAGTAGTGTAATGGGTTACTGCCTGTTGACTCAGTTAAATGTGTGTCAAATGCAATTGTGTTGCAACTATAATGCATGTCAACAGAATTTATTTTCTGGAATGATTCCTGTCAGCATTTATCAGCAAGGGGTTGAAACCAAGATATAAACAAGATGTTTTGGTGATTTGAATGCCTGCTTATTGCAGAATGTTAAAGAACTTGGGTACAATTTACCGTTTAAAGACATAACATCATATATGATACAAAGTAATTTCTCTTGTAAGTTCATGATGGGGACAGTTTATGTGGTAGATACTCTAGTTGCAGTGTACTGTCACCTCTGGTTTCTCAAGTTATACATATAAGTGGCAGAATAAACTAGGCTCAGAGGAGCTTTTGTAGGATATAGCCTTCCATTCAGATGCATTTAACACTGACATGCTACCAATATATAAAAAAGTCAAGCTATAAAGTAGTACTGTTGCAGGAAGGCCTTGCATAACAAAATAATCGCAACAAATACAAAATTAGAAGAATGCTGCAAGACTTATCTTTGAAGAAGGGTTGCTCTTAGATTAAATTTCAGAACATTTCACAAGCACATCTTAGTTGAGTTGGATTTGTCAAAAAAGATACAAAATAGTACATATTTTCTATGTTTAGTTGATGGATGATGTATAACAAATGGTTCATTCTTAGTTGCACATTCCTGAACATTAAAAAATATTTTTTATTTCAGCTGCTAGCACAAATACTGCTTTTACTTTAATACTGCAAATATTTGAGCTTTAGGCAGCATAATAGAATGATAGCATGGTAAACTGTTCTCTAATTATAGGATGTATTCCCTGGCAGAATATGCTAGCTGCAAAGAACTGTTTCAACTTTCAACTGAAGTTGAATGGACTAACACTGGTCAGGCTAAGAGTTAGTTTCTCCATGTTCTACTTGTACAGAGCCATTAAGCTTTGCTTGTGTTAAGCTTTACTTGTGTTGGCCCATCCTCAAGAAAGTCTTTCTTTCTCTTTGTATGAGCAGTTGACTAACTGTCTCTCTCTAAATCTCACCTTCTGCCTTTTAGATGACGTTTGGCTCTCAGGAAGTATTTGAAATATTCTGGATTCATTGTACTGGTGGTTTAGGTGCTTTATACGAAAACTTAAATTACCTAAAGATAAGTCCATAAATATTTGAAAGAGTTATTTGTAAATGGTTGTAAGTTTATGCTATGCAATATAATAGAAGAACTGTGCCACAATTAATAGGTTGCCTACCCTAAAGGCTGTCTAAGGATGTAAGGTAGTATAGTTCAAAATATAGCATAAAAGCAGAGTAGGCATAACTGAAAAGTTCTTTGGGAAAGGTTCATGTTAAGGCATTTGGGGAAGGAGTGATGTTCTTAGTGTAATAGGTGGCAAACAAGTTGACAAAGGTGTGAGAGAGCAAGGGGACAGGTGGTAACAGTGAAGGAGACCAGGTTACCAGAAGCTGAGGGATAGGCTGAAAGAGAAGATAAGTTTGAATTGTATGTATGTAGGGTAAGATCAGTTCATGGAGAGGAGCCTCTAGCTAGAAGTATTTTGTAGGTAGTATTTTAGATGGGCTGATCTGAATGGAGAGAGAAAAATATAGCAGCATGTTGCAAAAATAAAGATATAGAAACTACTGCATGAGCTTTGTTCTTAACAGTTGGCTTGGAGGAAGAGGGAGGAAAGGAAAAAGAGAAGGGTTCCTTTTTATAGGTATGAAACAGTAGGACTTAATAAGTGCATGGAAGTGAGCAGAGTTGAAGGCCATGTTTATACCATCTCCTTGCTGGGCCCCAGATTGCCACTGAAGAAATACACCCTGTTCACTTATTCCTGCTCTGCTTTCATTCAGCTGATTAGGCTTTGAGTGGCCTGAGCCTTAGTACCACTCTCAGACTTTCTTGGGAGATCCAGAGAACAGGGCTGGCACAGGAGTTCAGAACTGTTTTAACTCATGGGTAGTGTTTAGGAAGTGAGTTTTAGGCAAACCTGGAATAGGAGAAAGTGCATGGGATTTATTTTCTTGAAGAATATCTAGGCTTTACAGGAAGGCAGTAAGAGTTAATTTCATTATTATAACTTGGTAATAGGGGTATTCTGTCTTTTGTACAAATAGGAGAAATGATAGGGCATAAGATAAATATGTATTTACCATTGATTAAACTAGTTCCCATTTGAAGTCAATGGAGACTTTGCCACTGGCTTTTAATAAGCCTAAATGCCTGGAAGGGAAGGGTGCACAACTCAAAGTGTGTTGAGTGCTACTTACAAGTCATGTTTGGCAATGGAAGGCTGCCCAGGTGCTGTGTTACTCTCAAAACACCAAGGTGTTAAACTTATAGAATGATAAAGCTTGTTTATTCAAAGAGCCTTCTTTGCCTACTTATCTGCTGTTCCCTCCAATTCCCTCCTGTGATCCTCCGGCCAATGTAACAACTTATATATAACACTCTTAAAGGTATTCACCCAGGTGCATGTGTAGTCTTGCCAAGCTGCTTGGCCACTGATATTACCCTGACAGGTCACATATTTTGCACTATTGCCCTGAGGTTCTACCATATGATAAAACAAATGAGTACTGAATCCATATATACTATTTTTTTTTTTTTTGCTTTTAGTCTGCTCTGATATTTTTCTTTAATATTCTTAATGCTGCACAGAGTGCTTCCCCCAAGAAAAAGGAATTGAAAAAAGTGATTCTAAATCATCTCTTTTTAGTGTTTGCCAGTTGTGGACACAAGGAAAGTAGTCTTTTTTTAAATTGGCTGAAACACAAATATGTCTTGCAGTGTACAAAAAGTTTTATGCGCTTTATTTTACCCAATAATTGACACTTAAATAACAGAACAAGTAGAATAAAGAGAACTTTGTTTGTTTAACACATTGTTTATGTATCATCCTAAATAGCAAGTTGTGTAGCTCAGCAGGATAATGATTCAGCTGAGAATATTGCATCATTTGACAAAAGTTCAAAGAATATTGCAAATAAAAACAGGTCAGA
The DNA here is from genome assembly GCF_052110815.1 of Crocodylus siamensis. NCBI lineage: Eukaryota > Metazoa > Chordata > Crocodylia > Crocodylidae > Crocodylus > Crocodylus siamensis. The sequence continues at coordinate 49,079,437 of NC_143398.1, read as the reverse complement.
GACTAGAAGTGAACATTGTTTTGGGCACACAGGTCACTTTTTAAAAAGGAGAATTAATAAGCTGCCTCTTCAGATAATTAGTTTCTGTGTTAAATTAATTTTAGACAAAGCAGACTATAAATTTGTCATCTATTTTCCACTATTACAATCATTCCATTTCTTTTTTCCATATGGCCTGTTTGTCCACCCACATGGTTGATACATGTTCCTTTTGTAATGTGGAGCCATTAGTTTTTCACACTATAAATATTTCCATCTGTTAATTTTCCAGGTTTTTCTTGTTTATATCTGTTTGTTATTCTGCTGTATATGTAACTAAACTCATCGGCCAATTTTACTGGCTTTTGTGCAACAAAATGCTGCTGTAGGGACTCTGTAGTAAGTTCACTATTTATCATTGCTTACTTTCATTTGTAAGCACTGTTTGCCAAACAATCAAATGAATGCAATAGCCATCCACCATCACCACCTGAAGACCTAAGAATAAAAGAAGTCCCGTACAAGGCCAGATGATGGGTCCGTCTATCCCAGTATTGTGTTTCTGACAGCGGCAAGTTGTGGCTTTAGAGAGGGAGAATATTTGAATGGGAATATCTTGCATGATCCATTCCTATCATATCTTCCCTGATATCCACTATCATTGGTTTAGATATGCTAGAAGATGCATTCCTGATTTGTTCTAAAAACATTAATTCTGGCTTTGGATGGATAAACAGGGGAGTGTCAGGTAAGAAAAGAGAAGTTGTATTAGCCTTCTGTATTTAAGACTCCTCGTGAAATATTGTGTCCAGGTCTTCGGTCTGCAGTTTGGGAAGAATGTTGATAAACTGAAGAGGGCTCAGTTAAAAGCCACAAAATGAGCAACAGATTTGAAAGTGTAATAAAAGACTCCAGTTTTTCATTTTGGCTGCATAATCTACGTATGGTTCCTGTTTGAAGGTCTTATATTCCTGGATGAGATTAGCTAACATTTTTAATGAAAAAAATACTTTCCATTATGCACTTTTTCTCTCTTGAATTGTTTCATTAGTTTAATTTTGATTCCTGTGAGAATGAACCTATCTGGTACGCATTGAAGGCAGTGAGTGATGACAAAAACTCTTTAATTGACAAAAAGGGGAAGGTTTGGCATTCCCTTTGTTTGTTTGGGTTATTTCTGGGTATGGAAACACAGTATGCTTGCACCAAAGACTATTCAATTTATGAAGATAAATATGCAAATATTAAGGGAAATAACCAGAGAGTGAGAGGGTTGAAACAAAGTATCAACTCAGCCTTTCTTTTGTGGGTTTGTTTTGTTGTCACAAGTGAATATCAATAAGGTAGTTTGATGATTCTAATGGGGTAGTTAGCTAGCAACATGTCTTTTTGCACAACAGAGGACTGCAGGTACAAATATTAACTTGCCTGAAAATTCTGCAAATGAAAGCTGTGCTCATAAGAGGGATTTGGACTTCTGAAAACCCCGGCCTGTATATTGGAAAGAGGCATGTGGGCCTATCTGAGCCACTCAGGTGCCCAGAGGTATGAAGCTTTGATAAACAGTAAATGACATGATTTTCCACAGTTGATTCTTTAAGTTTTATCTTCTTCTGTATCTGTCATGCTTTGCTCATACTTTTCAACAGTTTTTTAAATACAAGTATCTGTGAGTTTTTAAGAAAATTAAAGATTTCTTTATCTAGTTTATATACAGTATTTAGTCAGTCTTTACAGCACAGAAATATACCATATTTTTAGTCCTCTTTTTGAATGAACAATATTTAAGGGTATAGATAAAGTTAGGAGACAGACCCTGGATAAAGGTTAGCCAAATTTCTCTGTTGCTACAACTAGTGTTCTATTCAATTTACATTTCAAAATTTCCCTGAGATTTTGTGTGGAATCACTGGGGAGAGAAAAAATCTTACTAAAAATACAATGTTGGCTCCCCAGTGGGAGTCAGCAGCTGCTGTGGCCTGGCCTTGCAGCTTGCCTGGGGTGGGGCGGAGGAGAAGCCACCAGCATAAAGGAGAGCAGCAAAGATGACAGCTTCCCCCTCCTTCCTCTGCCACTGACTGGCCTTTTGTACGACCCTGCCCCTCTCTGCCAATCAGTGGTGAGGGGTGGGTTTGCATGAAGGACAGCCCTCTCCACCAGTCAGTGGTGAGGGGCAGGGACACTGGGGCCCCTTGTCCAATCAGTGTGTTGGGGGGGGGGGGCGGAGGGGGAGCTTACTGCGAAAAGATTATGAAAATGGTTCCAGGTGCTGAGTAGTCTGTGATTTTTTACTTCCCCTCTGTGAACTTTAAGTAGATCCCTAACTTAGGGGTTCACTGATATATCAGTTGGCTATTGGATTGGCACCAATAAAAGAAGTGATGTTATCAGCTATCGGCTTTCCTTGGTCATTGTAGCTGATAATTACAGCTGCAAGCCCAGAGTACTCTGGCAAGTGTAGTCCAGTCCCCGTGCCCTGCCTCTAGCTTAAGCCCATGGCAGACTACAGGTCCCGGTGAGCAGTGGGAAGAGGTGGGGGTCCTAGGGAGCTGTCACAGGGCACTGTGCTCAGCAAGAAAGGGACTATTACATTGCTATGGAAACAGCACATGCACAGCAGCAGGGGCCTGAGCGCTTGGGCTGCTGCTGAGACACTGGGCTGCGTGTGGGTGGGGTAGGGCACTGCGTGAGGGACATTTCACTCTGCTGGGCACCCGGTGCCTTTGAGAAAGCAACTTCTGTCCAGTGGCCATGGGAGCTCAGCTGCATGAGGCCTGCTGGCAATCAGGTAGCAGTGTGTTCTGGTGCTCCAAACATGCCCAGTGCTGCTGTTTGCATGAGGGTCTACCCTGCCTGCCCAGGACAGCAGCACAAGCTGTGCGGGGAGTGGGGTTATGGGCACGAGTCGTGGGCGAGGGGGTGACTTGCATGAGAATACAGCAGTCTCTGCCTTCCTCATTGAGGGCCACAGCAGGCAGGAGGTGTGTGCGTGCGTGTGTGTGTGAAGTGCAAAACAAACAAACAAAGAGGTTTGTATATATCAGTAATTTAAAATGCCTTGCACTATTACTGGATATCGGTTATTAGATCGGCATCGGCCAATATGGTTGGTCAATCACTGGGTATTGGTATCAGCCAAGAAAATCTTTATCGGTGCATCCCTACCCTAACTATACACCCTATGAAGTCTCTCAGATATAGCTGCATTTGCAAAACTTATCCCAGTAGATCAAAATACAGTCATTAGTTAAACAGGAAGCAGAGTGTTTGAGTCTTAGGAACTAGTTTAACTGTGATTCCAATAGCACAACTTTTTTATGCCTGTTTAAGTTTAGGCTATAATGTATGTGAAAAGGAGAAAAGCCTGGACACATGCATGCAGGTCAGTCCATTTTAATTTAGTGTAGTGGCTATTTGGCTCTTGGCAGCTGGAGTCCTGGAAGCTAGCTCCTAAGGTTCATGAATTAAATTAGTTTATTGTTTAGCATAGACAAATAGAAAAAAAATGAAATTGATATAGTTCTTGCCTTCCAAATTTTTAGTTTTGAAGCATAGTCCTCAGTTCAATCCTGTACGTGGTAATCTTTTGCAACCACATTTTCATATTTGAGTCTTAGAATTTTGGCACCTTTTTGGTTATATGTAAGATCTCTCCAGACTGGTAGCTATCAGATGTCATAATCAGCTTGTATTTATGTGTCTCCGCCCCCTCCGCCAGTCAGCGGCTAGGGGCAAGGGCATATGAAGGGAAGCCCTTGGTAGCCTTGAAGAATCCTAGAAGACATTTCCCTTCCTCCTCTTCCTTTCATTTTGGGATTCCTCATGAATTAGGAAGTCTCATTTGTATTAGAGATTGGTTTCAGAAGGGCTTCTTGGTTTCATCAGTCTGTTTAAATAACAACTAATAGTTTCTGTTTCTCAACATAATGCAATTTGGTCTCCTGCATGAGACCCTACTTGTGTCGCATCCTTCCTTTTATACTTAGGGACAGATGCTTGATGGAACATGACAGCTCTGGAACTGGAAATTTTGCCACTGAAGCAGAAAATAAAATGCCAGGAAAAAAACCCAACCATTTACAGTTGCCCAGATGCTCACCTGTATCTCCCTCATATTAATATGGATGGGACAGCAACTGCTTAGAAGTGCTTCTTGTATATAGCACTTAAATCTTTGTCTGTATACCCTACAGGGTGTGATAGGGAATTGCTTTATCCTTGTGTCCCATAGTGTTCCAGGAGCACCCCCATACTCCTCTGGAGAGGAAGAGGGGAGGAAAGCATGGGGTATCATCATTGAGCACAATTCTGTGCACTTGGATCTGCCTGGAGCTACAGAAAAAATTCCTACTTATTTCTTTGCTTTCAGTCTTCTGGTTTCAACAGTGGGACACAGGGTTTCCTGCATCTGGTTGACAGGGATTGGGGGAAGCTCACAGCTTTTGAGGTGACACCCAGCCAGCCTTGGTAATCTTTTGAGCCAGACAGCTATGCAAGGAATTGTTCTCTCCAGCCCTATACTTTGTATGTCTCCCCACCTCCAGAACAAGGAGACTGGTGGTCAAGTATACTCCCATGGGGAGGGCATATGTGGATCTGCAGGAGTGAGCTATAATATTTTCTGAGTCTGAGTTTGTAACAATTTTGCAATTCCTCCAAATATTCCACAGTGTATTTTATAAGCCCATGTTGCATCCCCTGCCTGGAAAGCATGCTGCTGCATGACATAGTAGCATTTTTTGGAGTGCTCTAGAGGCTGGGGGCAAGGTTGCTGTGGGAGACTGCATGTCTATCTGTGGCCTGAAGCTCTCCAACTTTGAGTGTAATTTGGAGCACTTGAAATATACATCTATCCAAAGTCTTACAATGCTTCTCTTCCCCAGTCACCACTGGGTAGGTGCTGTTAACTTATCAGTGTTCTCTGCCATTTATAATATTCAATAGAGACTAGCAATTGTACAATAAATATAACACTTAAATCATAATGCAGATAATTTTTAGAATATTTAGGCCTAGGTCTTACATAGAGAAAAAGTTATGAGTAACATGTATTTTACGTAGGAGAAAAATGTGTGAGAAGAGGAGTGCATTCTAGTATTTTGAATATCATTTACTTGTGAGGATTTAATTTCCTTCTTGCTTGTCAAGCAGAACCTTAGCTTTGTGATATTTAAGAAAACAAAAAACATCTAGCATAAATTTCAATATCCATGAATAATTGATTAATAATAATCCAATTCTCAAGATTAAATCTCCTAAAAAATGTTCCTGTTTTTCAGGTAGAAAGGTCAGTGCTATCCATCATCTCTGTTTCCATTGCTTCTTTCTTATCCATGAAACAGCCCCCTGTATAAGGGTTCTTCTTGTAGGAAAAGGATACCTCCTCTTAGTGGGCATAAACAACTATTTATGTTGTGGTGCTTTTGTTGAACTAGGAGACTCATGATCTCTTTGATGGTTGTGTTTCTGTAGAAGTTTTACTTTCTACAAGTATTTAGTCAATTAAAACATCTGTTACTTGAGAGTCTCTCTCTATGCTGACAATACAGTTTCTTTGGTTGGTTTTTTGTTTTTGTTTTTGACTGTTTTGTAGCTAACAGCATAGTATGCAGTTTTTAGAATTGTCTCTTAAGCTTTGTTTTAATCCAAAAATGAATTGTTGGAACTGTTACACTGTATGCCACCGTTTCTAATTTTGAGATTGACAATGATAATATTTGGTGTGTTTAGAAATTAATGTTTTAGTTCTTGGGCAACTCAAATGATCTGTTTCAAGCTTCCGATTTGGCAGGTGGCATGCAGTTTTTTTGTGATCTAATTATTGTCGAAGTCTAAAAAGCTTAAAAAAAAGATTAATGGAAGGTGCATCTATACACACATTAATGTGCTCTACTTACTGCACACGAGGTTTAGTACCTGTAATAACAAGTACTAACTCAATGCGTAGTTACTCATGCTAGTGTGCAATAGTGCTGGTACACACCTTTTTAGTGAAACTAATGTGCAGTAGACTAATTTTACTGTGTATTTACGTAGCTATTGCCATGATGCACTAATACACAGTAGAATTAGTCTACTGCACATTTAGCATCTTGTGTAGACGCACCCAAAATTATTCAGAATAGTACAGAATCTAAGTACATTTTCTCTCTTAAAGAAATAATTATATTATATTCCAAATAGGCATTTAGAGTGTATGAGTGGGCATGTGACAAAAAGCATGTGAATGTAAACAGATACAGCTTTGTTTGTTACAATGTTCAGACATTCAAATAAGTGAATAAAATATTTGATCTCCAATCTCCCTCTGACCTATGTAACGCGTTCTTGGAGGAAGTTTGTCTAGACAACAAAAATAGGGGCTGTGCTAAGGAGTACCTTTTAAAGTGTATCCATTCACTTGGACACCTAAGAAATTTCTCGTTGAGAAAGATCAGCCTAACCTTTTGGACCCTCAGCAGAAGTTCTCTCACTTCTTTCTTTTGGTCATTGCCCGAGACTTCTTTTCTCTCTTTCTCACTTGCAGTAATCTTCTCAGGTCTCCTCCAAAATACTGACTTACCTAATGCCATGTTTATTTTAATTTGTTCCTCCTAATCAGTTATGTTTAATTCTTTATCTAAAATTAAATCTTTAATACTTTGTGTTTGTTTAACTGAGCAATTGCAAAGAAGTGGAGGAAAGGGTTTGGCACTGAAAAGGCTGCTGACCATCTAAATATAATGATTGCTGACAAAGGATAGATTTTTAAATCATTGTATTTCAAATTGTCTGCATCAAGTAGTTCTTTTAGAAGAATAATGTGATTTTACCATGATAGTTCTTCACCAGCAAGTACAAAACACTCATTTTGATTATTTTACGGGAACATGTATTACTTTTTGTTTTACTGCATTAAATTTGGTAAAAGAGTTAGAAAACATTTAGAACTTGTACTACATGCAGTACTTCTATACATAACCCGAGTTATCTATTAGCTCTTATGGGAATTTGGACATTTAATGAGCATTTCAAGGGCTTAACCAGCTTGGAAGCAGGTCATTGCATTGCCATTTGCATTTTATGTTCAAGAATGGGCTCTTGAAAGCCTTTCCAAGCCTCTTGAGGTTAGTTCTGCTGTAGCTGCACCAAGCCTAGAGGATGAAGATATAAGAGACTGGGGGATGAGAAGTGCTCTTTCTATAAACTGTCAAGTGAAAGTAAGAAATCACAACCATTTTGCATATTTCTGTTGTGTCTGCCAAGTTTTTGAAGTGTACCCATATATATAACTCAGTTGCAATTTCTACATGATGAACACTGTTTACTTATTTCTGATGAATTGCCTATGGCGGGGGTAGACAGCATTTTTGGGTAGAGTGCCAAAAACACCCGCAATCTTGACTTGTAAGATGTTGGAGTGCCAGAGATGGATGGCAAAGGAGCCACGAGGGTCCCATCTTTTTTGTGGCAGTGCAACCTTGGCCTCTTTCCTGAAGTGCTCATGGCGAGCAAAATGCCTTTGCATGCCATGCTCTGGCACGCGTGCTGGGGGTTGTCTACTTCTGACCTATGGTTATGTAGTTATCTCCCCCATTTTCTACTGTGGAAAATTAGGTTCTTGTTGTTTCCGAATCAGGCTTTATACCAGGGGCATGCAAAATATAGTCTGCAGGCTAGATCTGGTCTGCCAGGCACTTTCATCCAGTTTGTGGCACCCACCAACTAACTGTACCCCACCCAGCCCTTCTGCCCCTGAGGGTGAGAGTGAGGCATCTACTATACAATCACCCCCAGCAATACACCCTGTTGTGCCTCACTCCCATCCTGGTGGGTGGAAAGGCCTGTCCTAGCTAGCACGCAGCTTTTGGCTGGGGCTGTTGGTACCACTGCTGCAGCTGCTGGGGTTGGGACCTGTTTGGTTTCCCTGGTGTCCCACCTGCTCTGGGAAGGAGATAGGCAAGCGGCAAGGGTGATGGGTGAACTGCAGCTGGGCAGGAGCATGCAGCATGGGGCTGGGGCTGGTGATAGTATGGAGTGCACACCCAGGGGGGAGAAGGGGCAGTGTGAAGCTTGGGTGGGCAGGGTATGAGAGAGTGGGGGGGGGGCACCCCTCCTACACTACCTCCACACTCCCTCAGTGATGTGCAGTAGCAGCAGCAGCAGGCAGGGGCACTTGAGGCGTTGATACCCAGTGGTGCATGGCTCCAGCCAGTGCTGCACTTCAGGAGTTGTGCAGCCCAGCCAGGCTGCCTCTATTGCCGGGGCTTCTCATCGCACACGTGCAACTCCTGTACTCATGTACCACTGGAAGGAAGCTCCATGCACTGGAGCTGGTTGCCTTTGCTGATCACTGCCGCGCAGGTCCTGGGACTCTACTGGATGTTGAGGGGAGCCCTGGCCCCTGCTTCCCTGTGGAGTCCTGGGACTTGTGCAGTAGGTAGCGGTGAAGGCAGCTGGCTCCAGTGCGTGGAGCTTCTCTCTGGTGGTGCACAAGTGTGGGAGTTGCATGTACGTAGCGGGTAGCCCCGGTGATAGAGATAACTGGGCTGGGCTGCACTTTTCACCGTCATGTGCAGAGCTGGCTAGACACTGGCACCTGCATGGTGCTGAGCACCCTGAGTGTCCCTGCCTGCTGCTGCTGCTTCTGCCAGCAGGGGTTGTGCACCATTGGGGATTATGGGGGGGATCACCACACCCCCTCATCCTCCCTCACACCCTACAAATGCCTCAGACCCACAACCCCCCCACATATACACACCTCCCCACCATAGCTTATTGCGCCCCCACACACAGCCACACTTCCTACAGCCCACTACACACCACCATACACATGTGTGCAGACACATGCAGTCCCCCAACATATGTACACCCACACCCCACCATATACACATGCACACATAATCACACCCCACCATACACATGCGCACACACGCACACTCACCATCCTAGAATCAAAAGACTGGAAGGGACCTGCAAGATCAAGTCCAGTCCCCTGCCATGGGCAGGAAGTTATTAGGCTCAAATGAGCTTAACGAGGTGCTTATTTAGCCTCCTCTTGAACACCTTCAAGGATAGTGACAGCACACCTTTGCTGGGAGTGTGTTCCAGATTCTCATTACCCTTATGGAAAAAAAGTTTTTCTTAAGGTCCAGCCTAAATTTTTCCCTCAATTAGCTTGTGCCCATTGGTCCTCATCCTCCTAAGGGGTGCCTTCCTGAAGAGTGTCTCCCCTAGATCTTGGTGCTCATCCCGATGTACTTGTAGGTGGCTATTGAGTCACCTCTCAGTCTTCTCTTACTCAGACTGAACAGGTCCAGTTACCGTAGTCTCTTTTCTTAGGACCTATCCTCCAGGTCCCTAATCATACAGGTGGCCTTTCTCTGTACCCTCTCAAGCTTATCCACATCTTTCCTGAAGTGTGGTGCCCAGAACTGAACACGGTACTCCAGCTGTGGCCTCACCAATGCTGAATAGAAAGAGAGAAGCACCTCCCTGGTCCATTGGCAACACGTTGGCTGATGCATGCCAGAGTTCTATTTGCCCTGCTGGCGCCTTCATCACAGTGTTGGCTCATGTTTGTCTTCTGGTAAGCCACAGGTCTCATTCAGATGCTTTGTCAGTGCGTGGTCTACCACCCATTGTGTAGTTATGGTGAAGGTTATTCCTACCCAGATAAAGAACTCGGCACTTTTTCCTGTTAAACTTCATCTGATTCTGTTCAGTCTATAGACCCAGTCTGTCAAGGTCATCCTGGATCCTTACCTTATCCTTTGATGTGTCTGCATTTCCCCACAGCTTACTATCATCTGTAAACTTAATCATTGAGCTTTCCACCCTTCTCATCCAAGTAATTGATAAATATGTTAAAGAGCATGGGTCCAAGCACTGATCCCTGCGGGACACCACTGGAGATGGCCCTCCAGGATGAGGCCATCCCTTCTGTTACAACTCTCTGGGTTTAGCCTCTAGGCCAGTTATCTACCCACCTCACTGTAGACTAAAGCCAGTACCTTCCAATTTAACTGAGAGAATCTCATAGGAAACAGTCAAAGGCTTTACTGAAGTTTAAGTAAATGATATCAACCTCATGTCCCTTGTCCAGCTGGTTAGTTGCCTGGCCATAAAAGGCCACCAGGTTTGTCAGGCATGATCTGCCCTTGACAAAGCCATGCTGGTTGCTTCTTAATACCCCACCAGTTACAAGCTTGTAATTGATGGCCTCCTTACCAATTTTTCAAAGATTTTTTCCCAGGACCAAAGTCAGACTGACTGGTCTGTAATTTGCAGGGTCATCCCTTTTCCCTTTCTTAAAGATAGGTACCACATTAACTCTCTTCCAGTCATTTGGGCCACTCCAGAGTTCCACAGCTCTTCGAATAGCTTCACCAGAGGCCCTGCTATGAGTTCAGCTAATTCTTTCAGGAATCTCGGATGCAGATCATCTGGCTCAGCAGACTTCAAAATGTCCAAATGTTCTAAGAGTACCCTCACCTGTTTGGGACTGATTTCATGTGGTTTTTTGTCTTCCCCATATTCCCTGGGGTTCTGGACAGGTGAACAGCTCCCATCTGATTTCAGGAATATTGATATGAAGTATGTATTTAGGAGCTCCGCCTTTTTGTGGAGAACAACTATGGGCTACCCCTCCACATTCGGTAGGGGTCCGACAGTGGAGCTCGCTCCCCCCCTCTGCCCCTGCCACTCCCTTTGTACCTATAGAAGGACTTTTTGTTGTCCTTTATTTTGGTTGCCAGCTTGATCTCCATGCCTGCCTTGTCTTTTTGTATCTCATAACTGCAGACCTTGGTTATATAAGTGTACTCATCTCTGGATGCTGAACCATTTTCTGTTGCTTTTATGCTTCTTTTTCTTTTTCAATGGTTCCCTAATATCCATGTTGAGCCAAGCTCCTTTGGCTCTTTTCTGCTTTTTTACTGCATGGGAATCGCCTCTTTTTGAGCAATGAGAATTGTCTCTTTGAAGAAGCAGCACTGTAACTGAACTCCTATATTGTCCAGTCACTGGTCGCAGAGGGTCTCTCTAACTGAGGCTTGTCCAACATATGGCCCACGGGCTGCCATGTGGCCCGCCAAGCCATTTTCTGTGGCCTGAGGTCCCTCGCTTGGGACAGGCGGGTGGGAGGAGAGGAGCTGCTCACCCCTGTGGGGCCGGGCTCGTGTGACCTCCCATGTCATGTGACCTGGGTCCTGTTGCTGCCCCAAGGGCTGCGTGGTACAGGGCTGCCCTGGCTGTGCCTGACGGGACGAGCTGAGGATAGCACCTGCTTTTATTTGTCTCCGGCTCAGCCCCTTGCTCCCGGTGTCCTGCCCACCTCCCAGGACCCGCTGGGCTCGGTGGCCATGGGGCAGGAATGGGGCGCAGTGCCTGGCACAGGCAGTCAGCAGGGCAGCCCCAGGGGGGCCTCAGCAGGTGGGGTCCTGGCATGACCTCTGCGCGGTGAGGCAGTGGGAGCCGGTGTCCTCCGGGCCTGCACTCCAGGCTTGCAGTGCTGAGGCCATCAGGGCTGCATGCACGGCCAGCTGGGCACCATAGTGAGCAGGGCTGTGTGGGTGGGCAAGCGAGGGGCTATGGTGCAGCGGCCACCTCACTCTGGCCCCTCTCGGGCAGCACTGGCTTGGGCTGTGCTGGTTGTGGCGTCCTGGGGGGGTGAGAGGGGGAATTGTTGCTCCCTGCAGCTGGGCCGGGCTCTCCTGCCGTGGCAGCTGCCTGCGCCCTCCTGGGGGCCATTTGCCTTCCCTGCAGGGAAGCAACTACCTGAAAGAGGATGGAGGTAGACATCAGTGACATGATAGAAAAACAAGGAGCAATTTTTTGAAGCTGCAGGAAGGGAAGTTTAGGTTAGATATTGGGAAGAATGTTCTCACTAGGAGGGTACTATAACACTGGAACAGGTTACCCAGAGGTTGTGGACTCTCCATCCTTGGAGGTTTTTAAGACCAGTTCCCTCAGCCTGTTTTCATAAGTCATGTCCCCCGGCCCCCTCACCATCTTTGTTGCCCTCTGCTGGACTCTCTCCAATTTGTCCACATCCTTTCTGTAGTGGGAAACCCAAAACTGAACATAATACTCCAGATTTGATCTTACTAGTACTGAAGAGAGGGGAATATTCACTTCCCTTGACCTGCTGGCAACACTTCTACCAATGCAGTCTAGTATGCCATTTGCTTTCTTGGCAACAAGGGCACACTGCTGGCTTATATTCATCTTATTGTTCACCGTAGCCACAAAGTCCTTTTCTGATGAGCTGCTGCCCAGCCAGTCAGCCCCCAGCCTGTACCGGCACATGGGATTGTTCCATCCGAAGTGAAGGACTTTGGACTTTTCTGTTTTGAACCTCATGAGATTTCTTTTGCCCCAATCCTCCAATTCATCTAGTTCACAGCTCCCAGCCACAGGGGCAGACCCTACTATACATGTAATTTAAAACTGGATCTGTAAGGTTAGCACACATTTTTGATGTCTAATTTTATAACTGGTTGGATCTTTTTATGGCATGATAGGTACTTTATACATGTAGCTGGGCTCAGTTTATTGCACAATTAACCAGTTAATTAAGTAATAGCTGTAATGTATAGAGGCAGCCTGAAAAATTTACATCTTGGCATCATTTTGAGATCTTGATGTAAGGAGTTCCATGGCTGAAGTTTCGCAGTTCAGAATATTCTACCTCTCATGTCTGATAATTTCACACTGGGCTGTGAGTTACGTTTCTTTCTTATCCTTGCCAGATAAGGTCCTTGAAAGTTAGGTCCGGAATTTTGAAGTAAACCTGCTATGGGAAGTAGGAAAAGTCAGTGAGTGGTCAATGATGTGTTCTTAGTAGTCCTTTGCTTATTGGCAAGCAACAGCTTGTTTGTAAAATGTAGTTTCTACATTGTCATTCACTGTCAAATCCAGACAAACTGAGTTGCAGTCATTTTAACTGGGAGGTGAGAGATCACAGTAGTTAGCTTTTTATATAAAAGGAATGTGTGTTCTAGAGCAACAGAATGTGATGAAGGGCATTTCTTTTGTTGTTGTTACTTGTGTATGTAGGAATCATGACTTCAAGAACTTAAACCTCTTTATTGGGAACTAAAGTTTTTATGTATGTATACTAAATGTATTAGTGGCCAAGATTATAAGAAGCCATATTGTTTGTTTTCCTGTACTTATCTTTCCATGGCAAATAGCTTGAATTTATGACTAGAGGGAAGGGTGCTTGGATAGCAATAATCAGCAGTTTTCCCACGTCTGAGATCTTTCAAGTACACTTATAATGACCACGTTTGTTACATTCTGAGCAGAACAAATTTCTGTATCTAAATTTCAGATTACCTTTGCTTTTATATTTGTACTATGTCAAAATTAACTTGAAATATTGGTCTGGTGAATTGGAGGGAAAAAGTTACATTTTTTAATAATTGTATAACTAATTGTATAATCGTAATTTGACTGATCTCTGGGTTGGACAAATATAGTTTCATAGTTTCTAGGGTCGGAAGGGACCTGAGTAGATCATCTAGTCTGACCCCCTGCCATGGCAGGCAAGAGTGCTGGGGTCAAAGGACCCCAGCAAGGTGTACATCTAGCCTCCTCTTAAAGACCTCCAGGGTAGGAGCCAGCACCACTTCTCTTGGAAGTAGGTTCCAGATCCCAGCCGCCCTGACCATGAAGTAGCGCCTCCTGATATCTAGCCTAAATCTACCCTCTGCCAGCTTGTGACAGTTATTCCTGATCACTCCTGGCAATGCTCAGGGGAACAGGGACTTCCCCAATGCCTGCTGGTCCCCTCTGACTAATTTGTAACAGGCCACTAGATCCCCCACCTCAGCCTTCTCTTGTGGAGACTGAACAGGTTCAGGTCCTGTTTGCCTCTCCTCATAGGGCCTGCCCTGCTGCCCCCTGATCATGTGAGTGGCCCTCCTCTGGATCCTCTCCATGTTGTCCACATCCCTCTTGAAGTGCGACGCCCAGAACTGGATGCAGTACTCCAGTTGTGGCCTTACCAGTGGCACGTAGAGGGGGAGTATCACCTCCTTGAACCTGCTCGACAAGGTACGGTTGGCCTTCCTGACTGCATCCCCATACTGCCGGCCCATGTTCATCTTGGAGTCAGTGATGACTCCAAGATCCTTTTCTGCCTCTGTACTGACAAGAAGGGAGTTCCCCAACCTGTAGGTAAGGTGCCGGTTGTTCCTCCCCAGGTGCATCACTTTGCACTTGTCAGTGTTGAATCCCATCCTATTTTCATCCGCCCACCCTGGTAACCTGTCTAGGTCTGATTGCAGCCTATTCTTCCCTTCTAGCGTGCCCACATCCCCCCACTTCTTAGTGTCATCAGCAAATTTGAACAGGGTGCTTTTTACCCCCTTGTCCAAGTTACCAATGAAGATGTTGAACAGTGCGGGCCTGACCCATCCACCACCACCACCACTCTCTGGGTGTGGCCCTCCAGCCAGTTGGTGACCCAATTGACTGTGTGGGTGTTGACACCACAGTCCCCCAGTTTCTTAATGAGAACAGGGTGAGAAATGGTGTCAAAGGCCTTCTGAAAGTCCAGGAAGACTATGTCCACTGCTACCTCTGCATCTAAGGATTTGGTAATCTGGTCATAGAAGGCCACCAGGTTGGTCTGACAGGACCTGCTGCTAATGAACCCGTGTTGGTTGCCCCTAAACATAATCTCCCCTGCTGGCCCCTCGTGGATATGTGCCAGAATAATTTCCTCAAAAAGCTTGCCCAGGGTTGAGGTAAGACTAACTGGCCTATAGTTTCCCAGGTCCTCCTTCCTCTCCTTTTTGAAGATGGGAACCACATTGGCCCGCTTCCAGTCTTCTGGCACCACACCAGAGCATCACGAGTGCTCGTAAAGCCGTGCCGGGGTCCTGCAATGACCTCAGCCAATTCCCTCAGTACTCTAGGGTGGAGATCATCTGGACCAGCTGATTTGAATACATCCAGTCATTTCAGAAGTTCCCTAAGTAGTTCCTCACTAATCCTTGGCCTAGGTGCACCTCCCCTGGGATCTAAGGGGGCCCCAGAGTGGGGGTGACTGTTCCGGTCCCTGCTTAGGAAAATGGAGGCAAAGAAATCGTTAAATATGTTGGCTTTGTTGTCTGGTGTAATGACCAAATTTCCTAACGTGCAGGGGCCCCACATTACCCGGAACTTTCTTTTTACCCGCTGTGTATTTAAAAAAGGACTTCTTATTGTCCTTATTCTGGGAAGCTAGTCCCAGTTCCATCTCTGCCTTGGCCTTCCTGAGTGCCCCGCTGCATCCCCGAGCAACTGCAGTATAGTCCTCCCTGGTGATGGCCCCTCCCTTCCATTGGCTGTACACTTCCCTTTTTGCTAGGAGACGTTCCTGGATGCTTTTGGTGAGCCATGGGGGCTTATGTGCCCTCCTGCTCCCTTTGATCCATGTTGGGATTACCTCCCTTTGGGCTTGGAGGATTGTCTCCTTAAGGAGCGACCACTCTCCTTGGACACCTTGATCCCCTCCCCTCTGGGACCGCAGTGCTTCCCCGGCTATTCTCCTTACCTCAATGAAGTCCACCCTCCTGAAGTCTAGGGCTGCTGCCTTGCTGTAGGGCTTTGCCACCTTGTGCTAGATGGTGAATTCCAGTAGGCGATGATCTCAGTCGCCCAGGTGGTCGAGCACCCGCAGCCCCCTCACCAGGTCGTCTCTCGTGGCCAGCACCAGGTCCAACAAGGTATCTTGCCTGGTGGGGCTGTGCACCTCCTGGGTTAGATGGAGGTCCTGCATTCTGGGTAGGAACTTACATGAGTGGTCAGACCTGGCTGACTACTCTTCTCAGCAGATGTCCGGAAAGTTCAGGTCCCCCATGACGACCACATCCTTTGACTTCACTACCTTCATGAGCTGACTTAAGAATTCCTGGTCGAGCTCTTCCCCTTTGTTGGGAGGTCTGTAGTAGACCCCGACCATTAAGTCTCTTTTCCCTTGACTGCCTTGTACTTGTACCCAAAGCACTTCAGAGTGCTCTTTCTTTGATTCTTTGTTAATTGATGAGGATGTGTATTCCTCCTTCATATAGAGTGCCACGCCCCCACCTTTCCTTCCTATCCTGTCCCTCCTGTACAGCCTATAGCCCTTGACATTCACCGCCCAATCATGTGTTGAGTCCTACCACATTTTAGTGATCCCCACTATGTCCGGGTTGGTGTCAGCTAGCAGGAGGAACTTACAGTTTCCACATTGGTTAAAGTTATGGACATTTTTGCCAGGAAATAGTATTCTAAAAGAACAAACTTGCATTACTTTGTTTGTGCATACTATGTAATTTAGTGTTTTAAAAGTCTAAATATGGTGAATTGAATACCATTATCACTCAGAATAGCAGACTGAGGCCAGACCAACTCCACAGTATCATTTCACATAGATTATGGTCAGAGTATAATTCTCTTACATTTAAGGCACATGCTTATACATGCTATATTTACTCCTAAGGTAAGTGTGTGTTTTCTTCTATGTTGGTGGATCTCCTATGGTGGGCTTTAAAGCAGGCTCGTTGGGTGAAAGGGAAGACGAGGGTGGAGGAAACGTCGGACTGCCAGACCAAGCAACACCCACAAGTACAGCCCAGCCTAGACCAACGAGCAGAACATATACCCAGGTAAGTGACAGGGGCCAGGGCAATGCTGAGATTAGGGGGCCAGTGCACACATCTTCAGGAGGCCTCAAATGCCTCTACACAAACACTTTTAGAATACTATTTCCTGGCAAAAATGTCCATAACTTTAACCAGTGTGGAAACTGTTAGTTTCCCTCTTACAGCTTTTATTAATCTTTTTCCAGTATTTTATAGAAACAATTCTTTACATTTTATTCATCTTTCTTCTATATTTTATAGACAAAGCATGTGCAGGTCTATAAAGCTGAAGAGTTTTTATGTATTATGTGTATATGTATGTGTAGAATGAGAATTCATTTAGTCATTGGAACTGAGAGAAAAAATTGTAGTTTCTTAGATTTTTATAAACATGTCTATGCTTGTGTAATACAAAGATAACATCCTTCATAGAATCATAGAATCAATGAGTTGGAAGGGACCTAGACAGATCATCTAGTCTGACCCCCTGCCATGGGCAGGAAGGCGCATTGGGGGGGCAGGGGTCATAAGACCCCAGCCAGGTGCCTATGCAGTCTCTTCTTGAAGATTTCCAGGGAAGGTGAGAGCACTGCCTCTCTGGGAAGCCTATTCCAGGCTCTGGCCACCCTTACAGTGAAGTAGTTCTTCCTAATATCTAACCTAAACCTATGCTCCCTCAGCTTGTGACCATTGTTCCTGGTGGCTCCAAGGGGGGCCCTGGTGAACAGACTTTCCCTGAGTCCCTGCTGGTGGCCCCTGATAAGGTTGTAGACAGCCACAAGATCCCCCCTCATCCTCTCCTCATAGGGCTGGCCACAGAGGCCCTCAGCCATACGAGTGGCCCTCTTCTGGACCCTCTCCAGGTTCTCCACATCCTTCTTGAAGTGCGGCGCCAAGAACTGGACACTATACTCCAGCTGCTGCCTGACCAGCGCAGCATAGAGGAGGAGCAAGACCTCTCTGGACCTGTCAGTGATGCCCCTGTTGATGCAGGACTGGATGCAGTTGGCTCTGCCTATTGCTTCATCGCATTGGCAACTCATATTCATCCTGGAGTCAATCATGACTCAAGATCCCTCTTTGCCTCTGTGCTGCCGAGAGCGTCAGCCCCTAACCTATAACCATAATGCTGGTTCCCTCTCCCCAAGTGCAGCCTGCACTTGTCTTTGTTGAACCGCATCCTGTTCAGATCCGCCCACTTCTCTAACCTATCCACGTCTGCCTGGATGCGGTCCCTGCCTGCCGGTGTATTCACTTTACCCCACAGCTTGGTGTCATCAGCGAACTTGAACAGGGCACTCTCCACACCCTTGTCCAGGTCACTAATGAAGATGTTGAACAGCACTGGCCCAAGGACTGAACCCTGGGGGACTCCGCTGCCCACACCTTCCCAGGTCAACATCAACCCATCCACCACCACCCTCTGGGTTTGCTCCTGGATCCAGTTTGCCACCCATGTGACTGTGTATTCGTCAATGCTGCAGTCCCTCAGCTTGCCCACCAGAATTGAGTGGGACACTGTGTCGAAGGCCTTCTGGAAGTTCAAGAAGATGACATCGACTTCTTCCTTCCCAACTAAGCTCTTTGTTACCTGGTCATAGAAAGAGACGAGGTTAGTCAGGCAGGATCGGCCTTGCACGAACCCATGCTGGTTACCTCTCAACCTCACTTCCCCTGCAGGGCTCTCACAAATGTGGCCCTTGATAATTTTTTCAAAGACCTTCCCCAGGATAGAAGTGAGGCTGACTGGCCTGTAGCTGTCAGGTTCTTCCTTCCTCCCCTTCTTGAAAATAGGGACCACATTGGCCCTTTTCCAGTCCTCAGGGACGTGGCCCGAGCACCAGGAGTCCTCAAACAGCTGTGCCAAAGGCTTTGCAATGACACCAGCCAATTCCCTCAGCACCCGCGGATGCAGGTCATCCGGGCCCACTGACTTGGATACATCTAAACCCTCCAGGTAATCCTTAACTAGGTCTGAACTAACTGTTGGGGGACTCGCATCCTTCCCGGGCCTCTCTACGCTGTCACCGGAGAGCACCCCTTTGTCAGCAGACAGGAACACGGTGGCAAAGAACTTGTTAAAGAGTTCTGCCTTCTCTCGTGCGTCCATCACCAGCTGCCCTGCCCTGCCTTGTAGGGGTCCAGTGTTACCCCGAGACTTCTTCTTGCTACCTGTATACTTGAAGGACTTTTTGTTATCCTTAATCCCAGAAGCTAATCTTAACTCCAGTGCTGCTTTAGCCTTCCTCATCAAATCCCTACAAGCTCGGGTCAGGGAGGTGTACTCCTCCTTTGTCCCTGCCCCCTGTTTCCACTGCTAGTATGCTTTTTTCTTGGCCCTCAGGCCAGCCTGGATATCCGTGCTCAGCCACGGAGGTTTCTTGGACCCTTTTCCCGCCTTTCTGCACACAGGAATTGTGTCCTCCTGCGCCCCAAGGATAACCTCCTTGAGGAAGGACCACTTTTCCTGGACCCTCATACTAGCTAACCTCTGGGCTCCGAGTGCCTCCCTGACTACTGCCTTGAGCACATTGAAGTTGGCTTTCCTAAAGTCAAGCATTTGCGCTGTGCTAGTTACCTTCCCCACCTTTCTCTGAATAGCAAACTGGATCATTTCATGATCACTGTCCCCTAGCCTCCCTTGTACAAACACCTCCCCCACCAGGTCGTCCCCAGAGGCTAACACCAGATCAGTATGGCGTTTCCCCTAGTGGGGACGTGTACCTCCTGCATGAGGTGTATGTCCTGTACACACGTCAGGAACCTTTGGACTGGCTAGATCTGGCCGACTGCTCCTCCCAGTTGATGTCAGGGTAATTCATATCACCCATGACCACAACATCATTTGCACGCATGGCCTTCCCCAGCTGCCTGGAGAATTCCAGATCCAGCTCTTCCTCCTGATGTGGTAGTGTGTAGTAAACCCCTACTACCAGATCCCTCTCCTCCTTGGAGCTTGACCCTCAGGGTCTCAGTTAAGCCTTCTTCTGGTCCCATTTGGAAGGTAGAACTGGTATACTGTTCCCTAACATAAAGTGCAACCCCCCCACCTTTTTCCACCTTCCTATCTCTTCTAAACAACTTATAGCCCTCTATGTCTACTGCCCAGTCAAAAGTTGCATCCTACCATGTCTCCATTAGGTCAACCAGGTCAATTTTACTACTTGCAAGCAGGAGAGCAAGCTCCTCCTGCTTGTTCCCCATGCTTCTTGCATTAGTGAAGAGACACCTGAATCCCCCTGTTGGAGCCCTGGGCACATCCCCTTTCTGAGAGACAACTTGGTGTATGCCTGAGCTCCTATCTGGGCAGGTCCTACACTTGGTTGAGTTATTCCTTGCTTCTGTGGATCCCCATCCCCCGAAAAACTTAGTTTAAAGCCTGCCAGAGGAGGTCATCTAGCCTGTAAGAAAACAAACTCTTACCTTTGGGGGAGAGATGGAGACCATCATGCCCCAGGACGCCCTCTGCTCTGAAGTGCGGGTCATGGTCCAGGAAGCCAAATCCGGCATGATGACACCAACTCTGGAGGCACCAGTTCATCTCATGGATGCAGGCGATCTGCCACTGACGGCCTCCTCTAACTGGGAGGAGGGACAAAAAGACCACCTGGGTCCCCAACTCTCTCAGCTTGGCTCCCAGAACCACAAAGTCATCCCTGATCTGGTCCGGACTACTCCAGGCCATGTCATTGGTTCCCAAGTGGATGAGGACCATAGGATAGTAGTCAGAAGGCCGGATGAGGTCAGTGATTTTCTTTGTGACGTACCCAATCTTTGCTCCTGGGAGACAGTACACTTCTCTCACATTGGGGTCCATGCGGTGGATGGGTCCCTCCGTTCCTCTGAGGAGGGAGTCCCCTATGACGATGACCCGATGTCTCTTCCTCTGGGTCACTGGATGATACTCAGGAGGTACGGATGCCAGCTTGTTGGTTGAGAGCATGGCTTCCTTCCTTCCTCCTTCCTCACGCCCAGTCTTCTCCAGCACTGCCAGGGCCGCATACCTGTTCCCCAGTTGTACTGGGGTGACAGTTGATGCAGCTGCGTGCTGCCTGCGATCCCGCCTGGCCCTGGAGGTGACCATCCTCCATTTGCCTCCTGCAGACTCCTGGGTGGTGACAAATCATAAAACACCTTAGAGGAGGCAGCAGCCAATTTTTGAATACTGCCTGATAAGTGGAAAGAAGAGTCCCTGAATAGTTATCTGTTTACTTTGTATTCCAATAGTGCCTGTACTATGTCAGAGAGACTGCCCACACACAGGAAAAAAAAAGGCACCTGCCCCAAACAGAGCAATTTAAGGATGCATTCCTCAGGCACAAAGAAAAAGTAAATGGGAGTTGAGTGCTCCACATTTTTTAGTTCTCAAAAATTTTGCTCCATGTACGTTAATATAGAGATGGGCTGAACCAAAACCGTGTGTCTGAAAACCCTTAAATATGGATTCCAGGAAACCAGGCACAGCACAGTGAAACACAGAAGATGTTGTGTAATTTGGCTGCTTTTTTTCTTTGGGTTGTGGATTTTCCATTTTAAGTGGTGGATTTTGATATCTTCCACGTTTTTTTAGTATACGAGCAATGTTGGAGCGGTGATGGTCTCACTGTGGTTTCACTATGCTGTGCCTGGCTCCTGTGATCAGAGCCTTGACCAAGAATGTCTTGCGTTCAAAGGCTTGTCTAACTTTATCCCAACTAACTAGTTGGTCCAATAAAAGATATTACCCTAAGAAATTCTTGCCCCTCTCACAGTGATTGTAGTTATCTCCAGGGTACATTAAAAAACAAGCAAACACCAAGCCTGTCATTACATGTATGCTAGCTGATCTAATTTGATCCAGATATTAGTTTATAGAAAAAGTGAATTAATAAAATGCAAGACTAAGAGAAATGTTTCCATAAATAAGAAAATCCAGTGAATTAAAAAAAAAAGTGTTTCCAACTCGCCCTTGCAGCAGAGTGGAAGTCATATAGACTAGAAACAGTTTATAAACAAAAGGGAAACTGACTATTCCATTTTACTTTTGAATTCCTGTTAGCTTGGAAAAATAAAGAGCATAAGTAATGAATAAATGAGATTTTAAAATGTCTTTGGGGTTCAATAAAGAAGTTTGAGTCAGGAAAACATGGCTAGGGAATTCAGCTTTAAATAATAATTCTTAGTCTGACAGTGTCTCTTTAATTTAGTATCTGTATAATTACTGAAAAAGGAAAGAGAAGTTATTTTCAAATTCAGGAAAACATGATCTTGGAAGGTGTTAAAGCAATAAAAGAATGTAAAATTATTACAGCTTTGACATTTGCATAAGATTTTAATTTCAGTGCCAGGATTAACTCAACTCAAAATGTACGTTGCTTATAAATTTGAACTGTGCTCTATTGAATTGTCCATGTTAGCCCAACTTGCAGATACGTGACACAGCATTCCATACAAACTTCTACAACTGGAAGCGCTCTCGAGTTAAGCACAATGCAGAAAAAAGGAGTTCTGGTGTATTTGTGTCAACTGGGTGTGTCTATATTGCAATGTGTGCTTGATAGGGGATATTATAGGTAAAACTGAAGAACAGTCCTGTGTATTCTGTATTTGTTGTCCTTTGGCCATAACCTTTTGAGCATTTTATAACTGAACATATTCATAAATTCTGTATGTAACAGCTGCACGGCTGCAAGCTAAGTGAGCACGCCATGCTCAGGAACCTTTGCAGAAAGGGCAGCAAAATGCTTGCACCGGGTGCCATGACTTTTCCAAGCATGAAGGCATGCTGTGCACTGTGCATGCTTTTTATTGGACCATTAGCACTGTGACCTGAGCCCCCACAGCAAACCGAGGGCTCTGATTGGCTGTGCTTCTGCTATAAAATAGCTGAAAGGCAGGTAAAGAGGGGGAAGAGGATCTGAGTTCAGCCTGGAGAGAGAGCGGGCAGACACACAGCCCCCCGCCACTGGAAGGGGAACTGAAACTTGCTCCGGGAGCAGATACCAGGATGAGGAAGAGCCTGTGTTGCCCCACAAAAAGCTCATTTCCCTACTGGGTATGGAGCTGTGCAGCTTCAGGACACAGTTGCCCCAGAGAAAGTGGGAAGGGAATGGTCAGTTGAAGCTGGTAGGCTGGTTGGAAGCTGGGAGAAGCTGCCGGGTCAGAACCCTGCAGGAGAGAGCTGGGTCTGAGCTAGCAAGGTTTGGGGCTGCAGGGACCAAGGTCTGCTGGGGAGAGGGTGAAAATCCCTTTGCTGGGCTATAAGTGCTGGGTGGGGAGATGGCCTCAGAGGAGGAACGGCTGAGGAGGCACAAACCTTATGGGGGTTTGAAGAGATACCTAACCCTATGGAGTTTGCACATAGTTTATTTCAGGAGAAATAAGAGGGAGCCATTTGCCCACATCACTGGACTGGAGGCTAGTGTCACGGCGATTAGTCTGAAGATGGGAGTTCAGAATCCCCAGAGCAACAGAAACTTCATCCCCACCATGTACTAGCATATCAAAGCAATAACTGTGTTGACATTTATTGCAATGGGAGTGGATTTTTATTCTTAAGGGAAACTGGTTTAAAAAGGTTATAACCAGGTGACTGCAATTATTGAGGTGGTGTGCTCTAAGTGGGACCACCCAGCATGATGGAATTATTTGCCTAAAGTTGCATTTGTAGATAGAATTCAAATTGTTGGTTCTATTATCTATATATCTATATCTATATACACACACACACACACAATTTCTTTCGATTAATCATTTTTTTTCTGTATGTAGTTGTGTATAATAAAGAAATGCATTTGTTTATTGGACTTAAATTCTTGGGTAGTGAGGGTGAGGGACGCACCTATCCATGGAACACTTCAGTCAGCAGTTCTGCCTGAGGGTGGTGTTCCCTGGGCTACTGGCACCCTGAGGATCCGGAATCCAGCATATCACCTGGCCTAGTGTCTTGTTGAGGGTTACATAGAAAATTTTCTGTGATTGGTTCCAGGGAAAAAGGGTATACTTAAACACAATATGTCAGGTTCTAAGCCCATATAAAAACTGTGATCAATTAAAGAAGAACATTTAAAATTTCTGTTATTGAAGGCTGACAAAATACTTCTCCGGTTAT
Organism: Crocodylus siamensis; assembly: GCF_052110815.1. Taxonomy (NCBI): domain Eukaryota; kingdom Metazoa; phylum Chordata; order Crocodylia; family Crocodylidae; genus Crocodylus; species Crocodylus siamensis. Next base: position 49,055,770 of record NC_143398.1, on the reverse strand, counting down.
TTAAAATAGCCACTTGCCCAAAACAACCCAGTTAGCTAAAATATGAAACCTGACAGAGAAGTAGCATTTTTGTAGTTTGATTTTTCACCAGATTTTCATAGGAAGTAGAATTCTGTGGATAATTGTTTTGATAATAAACTAAAATAACTTTTTCATAAATGTGGGCATCTTGGATAACATCATAACTGACTTCAGTTATTTAAGACTATAAGACCAACCTGGTGGCCTTCTATGACCACATCACCAAATCCTTAGATGCAGGGGTAGCAGTAAACATAGTTTTCCTGGACTTTCAGAAGGCCTTCACCATGGTCTCTCACCCTGTTCTCATTAAGAAACTGGGGGGCTGTTGTGTTGACACCCACACAGTCAATTGGGTCGCCAACTGGCTGGAGAGCTGCACCCAGAGAGTGGTGGTGGATGGGTCATTTTCAACTTGGAGGGACGTGGGCAGTGGGGTTCCGCAGGGCTCGGTCCTTGGGCCCACACTGTTCAACATCTTCATCAGTGACTTGGACAAGGGGGTAAAAAGCACCCTGTTCAAATTTGCTGATGACACTAAGATGTGGGGGGATGTGGGCACGGTACAAGGCAGGAATAGGATGCAATTGGACCTAGACAGGTTACAAGGGTGGGTGGATGAGAATAGGATAGGATTCAACACTGACAAGTGCAAAGTTGTTCAGTTAGTCTCCGGAGTGGTGAGAGACGCGTGGGTGAAGCCTGCTGCGCCCCTGCTCCCCCAAAGCCCCCCAGGCACCCCCTCAGCAGCCGCAAAGCCCCCTGCTGACCCCCAGCACAGCTAGAGGTAAGCGTGCTCGTGGTGGGAAGGGGTTAACTCCTCGCTCCCTGGGAGGAGGCTGGCTGCGTGGAGCCGAGCCGGGTCAAGCCCCCGCCCAGGTCCCTACTTGGCCCAGCCCCCCAGAGAGGGAGAAGAGAAGGAGTGGGGTACTCACCAGTCCCCCTCCTGTAGGGCAGGGCCCCCAAATCCCGAGCAGGGCCCCCCCAAACCTGTGAAACCAGCTTTCCCCAATGGCAGGCCCACTGCGCATGCGCACAGTTTAAAAGGGCCCACCAAACAGGGGAAAAAAGCTCAGTTAGGCTCTGGAGCGGTGAGAAACACGCGTGTGAAGCCCGCTGTGCCCCCACTGCCCCAAAGCCCCCCAGACACCCCCTCAGCAGCCGCAGAGCCCCCTGTCGACCCCCAGCACAGCCGGAGGTAAGCGGGCTCGTGGTGGAAAGGGGTTAACTCCTTGCTCCCTGGGAGGAGGCCGACTGTGTGGAGCCGGGCCGGGTCAAGCCCCTGCCCAGGCTCCTACTTGGCCCAGCCCCCCAGGGAGCCACGCGAACAGGCTGCGTAAACAGGCACTTGAGTTAGCGCGGAGTTCGCTCAGGAGAGGGCGTGGGAGAGCATGAGACCCTGCCTGCGACCCCCCCAGAGTAGTCAGCCCCAGCCGTAGCCAGCCTACCAGAGGCATGACATGGATGGGCACGCGCTGCACCCCGAGGGTCCCCTCAGGCTCTGCGGCCCCCCCATCGGGCACCTCAGAGATGGCCACCCAGATGGAGCCCATGGTTCCAGGCTCCACACAGACGGAGCCCCTGGCTCTTGGCTGCGGGGGCTGCCTGTCCCTTTTTCAGGCTCTGGGGCCCGGGATCATGGCCACCTCGCCTTGCGGGGTCTGCTCCCTACTGGGGTCTCTGGTTCACCAGCTGGAGGAGCTCCAGGCCACAGTCCAGAGACTGCGTGCCATCAGGGACTGCGAGCAGGAGATAGACTCCTACTGCCAGGCCCTTCTCCCCTGGGAGCTGCAGGGTAGAGCACCGTCTCCCTCCAGGACTAAGGAGGACTCTCGGACCTCCTGCTCTGCCTAGTCAGGGGCATCAACCAAGGTGGTCAAGAGCCCTAAGGCCTGCTGCACCAAGGCCCCTCCCTCGCCGGAGCTTAAGAACAGGTTCGCACCTCTTGCAGCCCCAGCAGAGCCTGCTCAGATGCCAGCTCCTGCAGGCAACCCAGGCTCAACCACAGTTACTGCCCCCGCACTCCCCAAGACAAAGCGAAAGGTGTTTGTTGTGGGAGACTCCATCCTGCGGGGCACTGAGGGGCAATCTGCCACCCCGACCCCTTAGCCTAGGAAGTCTTCTGCTTCCCGGGGGCCCGCATCCGAGACATTGCGGAGAGGATCCCAGAGCTCCTCTGGCCCACAGACCACTACCCCATGCTCCTTATTCACGTGGGCACCAATGACACTGCTCGGAGCACCCCCAGCCAGGTCATGAGGCGCTACAGGGAATTGGGAGTGGGGCTTAGGGGTCTGGGAGCTCAGGTGGTGTTTTCGTCGATCCTCCCAGTCTCAGGCTACGGGCTGAGGAGGGAGAGGAGGATCCATGCAGTGAACCAAAGACTGTGGAGCTGGTGTCATCGGGAAGGCTTTGGCTTCCATGACCACAGCCTGCTCTTTGGAGAGAGAGGCAGTGAGCTGCTGGGAAGAGATGGCCTCCACCTCTCCCCACTGGGGAGGGGGCTCTTCTCAGCCAGGCTGGCTGCCCTGCTCCACCGGGCTTTAAACTAAGCCCGCTGGGGGATGGGGGTACTACTGCCACTGCTGGCCCGCTGAGCAACCCTTGCAAAGCCAGCAGACCAAGGCACTTAAGGGAGCCCACCCCTGCCCTAGCCCTGGCACAATCTGTGGGCAAGGCAAGAGCCCCCAAGGGGACACTTGCCTGCCTGTACACTAATGCCAGGAGCCTGGGCAACAAGCAGGACGAGCTCATCCTCCTACTCAGTGCAAAGAATTATGACGTCATTTGGATAACGGAGACCTGGTGGGACTCCACCCATGACTGGACCACGGGTATAGAGGGCTATACCCTGTACAGGAGGGATCGTGTGGACAAAAGGGGTGGGGGTGTAGCTCTCTATGTGAAGGAAAGCTACATGTCCCTGCAAGCTGATGTTGGCGATTGGCATGGACAGCTAGAGACCCTCTGGGTAAAAATTCGTGGGGAATACGGCACAGGGGACACAACGGTGGGAGTCTACTACAGACCTCCCACTCAAAGTCCTGAGCTTGACCAGGAGTTCACCCGGGAACTGACTGAGGCCACTTGCTCCAGGACCTTGGTTGTCATGGGTGACTTCAATTACCCGGACATCTCGTGGGAAGATCACTCAGCAAAATCCGAGCGGTCGCAAAGCTTTCTCTCGTGCGTGGATGACCTCTACCTGACTCAAGAAGTCTATGGGCCAATGAGAGGTAAAGCGCTGCTCGACCTGGTACTGGCTACGGGGGACGACCTAATCGGCGACCTAGTGATCGATGGGAAGCTAGGTGACAGCAACCACGAGCTGATCACCTTCACCATCCGCCGTAAAGCTGGCAAGTCAGTCAGCAACACAGAAGTCCTTGACTTCAGAAAAGCCGACTTTGACAAGCTCAAGAGGCTTGTCGGTCAGGCCCTTAGGGACCGTGACCCCAGGGAGATGGGAGTTCAAGAAAAGTCGTTGCTTCTCAAGGAAGCGATCCTCAATGCACAAGCCAAATCTATTCCAAGACGGAGAAAAGGTAGCAAGAAGGCACAGCAGCCCTCCTGGCTCTCTATGGACCTAGCGTACCTCCTGCAGCTAAAAAGGAAAGCCTACAAAGGATGGAGGACGGGATTCACCTCCAAGGAGGATTATTCTGCGCTGGTCCGGTCCTGCAGGGAGCAAACCAGGAAAGCCAAGGCTGCAACTGAACTCCAACTAGCTTCAGGCATCAAGGACAACAAAAAGTCCTTTTTCAGATATGTGGGGAGCCGGAGGAAAAGCAAGGGCAACGTTGGACCCCTGCTAAACCAGATGGGGCAACTGACAACTGACACCCAGGAAAAAGCCAACCTATTAAATAGGTACTTTGCATCAGTCTTTCATCAGTCCCATGGGACGCCCATGCCTGCTATGGGACAGGGAGATCCAGGTGATGGGGATCCCCTACCCTCCATAAATGCTGACCTCGTGAAGGAACATCTTGAGAAGCTGGATACCTTCAAGTCAGCCGGTCCTGACAATCTGCACCCCAGGGTACTCAAGAAGCTGGCAAGCATCATAGCCCAGCCCCTGGCACGGATCTTTGAAAACTCTTGGCGCTCTGGTGTAGTGCCCAAAGACTGGAAGAAGGCCAATGTGGTGCCAATCTTCAAGAAAGGGAGGAGAGTGGATCCGGCTAACTACAGGCCCATTAGCCTGACTTCTTTCCTGGGGAAGATCTTAGAAAAGTGTATTAAGGAGGCCATCCTTGAGGGACTGGCCCAGGCCACCATCCTAAGGGATAGCCAGCATGGGTTTGTTGCGGGTAGGTCTTGCTTGACCATTCTCATTTCCTTCTACGACCAGGTGACCTATCACCTTGGACGAGGGAGATGAGATTGATGTCATATATCTTAACTTCAAAAAAGCTTTTGATCTGGTATCCCATGATCACCTCTTGGCCAGACTGGCCAGTTGTGGCCTTGGCTCCACCACAATCCGCTGGCTAGGAAATTGGCTCCGTGGTCAGACCCAGAGGGTTGTCATTGATGGCAGTCACTCATCGTGGTGCCCTGTGACCAGTGGGGTCCCTCAAGGCTCTGTCCTGGGACCCATACTGTTCAAAGTCTTCATTAATGATGTGGACATTGGAGTCAGGAGTGGACTGGCCAAGTTCGCAGATGACACCAAACTTTGGGGCAAAGCATCCATGCCAGAAGATAGGCGAGTGATCCAGGCTGTCCTGGACAAGCTCAGCAAATGGGCAGACGAGAACCTGATGGTGTTTAACACTGAAAAATGCAAGGTTCTCCACCTTGGGAGGAAAAACCTGCAGCATTCTTATGGGCTTGGCAGTGCTACGTTGGATAGCACTACAGAAGAAAGAGACTTGGGGGTCATCATTGACCACAAGATGAACATGAGCCTCCAATGCGATGCTGCGGCTAATAAAGCGACCAAAACACTGGCTTGCATCCATAGATGCTTCTCGAGCAAATCCTGGGATGTCATTCTCCCCTTGTACTTGGCCTTGGTGAGGCCACAGCTAGAGTACTGCGCCCAGTTTTGGGCTCCACAATTCAAAAAGGGTGTGGAGAAGCTTGAGAGAGTCTAGAGGAGAGCCACGCACATGATCAGAGGTCAGGAAAACAGATCTTACGATGATAGGCTGAGAGACATGGGACTCTTTAGCCTGGAAAAGCGCAGGCTCAGGGGTGATCTGATGGCCACCTATAAGTTTATCAGGGGTGACCACCAGGATCTGGGGGAACGTTTGTTCACCAGAGTGCCCCAAGGGATGACTAGGTCGAACGGTCACAAAATCCTGCAAGACCGCTTCAGGCTGGACATAAGGAAGAATTTCTTTACTGTCCGAGCCCCCAAGGTCTGGAACAGTCTGCCAGCGGAGGTGGTTCAAGCACCTACATTGAACACCTTCAAGAGTAGATTGGATGCTTATCTTGCTGGGATCCTATGACCCCAGCTGACTTCCTGCCCTTTGGGCAGGGGGCTGGACTCGATGATCTCTCGAGGTCCCTTCCAGCCCTGATGTCTATGAAATCTATGAAAGTGATGCAACTGGGGAGGAAGAACTGGCACCATATGTACAGGTTGGAGAACTCCCTTCTTGTCAGTACAGAGGCAGAAAAGGATCTTGGAGTCATCACTGATGCTAAGATGAACATGGGCCAGCAGTGTGGGGATGCAGTCAGGAAGGCCCAACTGTACCTTGTCATGCATCAACAGATGCATCTCGAGCAGGTCCAAGGAGGTGATACTCCCCCTCTATGCTGTACTGGTTAGGCCACAGGTGGAGGACTGCATCTAGTTCTGGGTGCCACACTTCAAGGGGGATGTGGACAACATGGAGAGGATCCAGAGGAGGGCCACTCGCATGATATGGGGGCAGCAGGGCAGACCCTACGAGGAGAGGCTACGGGACCTGAACCTGTTCAGCCTCCAGAAGAGAAAGCTGAGGGGGGATCTAGTGGCCTGTTACAAACTAGTCAGAGGAGACCAGCAAGCACTGGCGAAGTCCCTGTTCCCCTGAGCACTGCCAGGAGTGACCAGGAATAACGGTCACAAGCTGGCAGAGGGTATATTTAGGCTAGATATGAGGAGGTGCTACTTCACTGTCAGGGCGGCTAGGATCTGGAACCAACTTCCAAGAGAAGTGGTGCAGGCTTCTACCCTGGAGGTCTTTAAGAGGAGGCTAGATGAACACCTTGCTGGAGTTGTTTGACCCCAGTACTCTTTCCTGCCATGGCAGGGGGTTGGACTCGATGATCTGCTCAGGTCCCTTCTGACCCTAGAAACTATGAAACTGTAAGATGAAACTCAAAAAATGTTGCGAGCTTAATGCGCCATATCGAATTTGTAACATACAATCTGTTCTTTTTCTGCCTATATTGTAATGAGATGGGTTTTATAAAGTTACTTTATGTAAATATCTTTGAAAAATATTTAGCATAATCAGTAAAAAAATTAAAGTTCCTTTCCTTCCTAATTAAGAATAAAATAAAATTGTGTTTAAAACGTACTATTTAAGTTTTTGCTAATTCCATTAAGTGAACCCATACATTAGCAAGCAAACTATAAAAGATCTTTATATCATGCCAGAGGTGTCTTGAAATAGCTGTTTAAAGCCAGGGACTAGTTTATGAAAATAATAGAATAGTTTATGAATAGTCAGAGAGCCCCGTAGAAGTCTCATAGTAGCATACTGGTTGTATTGGATTGTGGTGAAATGGTGCAGATTTTAAGTTATATAAATGACTCTAACATAAACTTCCATACTTGCAGTTTTTAACAGTTTAGCATTTTCTGGCTTCCTTACAATTTTTAAAGAGAATTTGCTGCTTAGTTTTATAATATAATTGGTAAATGCTGTCTTTATATTACATGAGCATTTCTGTATATCTCTACGTCTTTTTCAGAAAAGAGTTTTGAAACAGTCTTTCCAAAAGGGCCTTGTGTTCATTCACTTCACAAGGTACCCAGCAATATGCATCCATAGGTTTGAAATCATTACCAAGTCTTCTATAAGGTTCTTTCATATACAGCAAAAGTCCTCACTATGGCTAGTTTCAGTAAGGTGTGTCATGCTTGAGCAAAACTTGGAAACTTGAAAACCATGTGTTTACACTTTTAGAATGATTACTACTAAGAGGAAAGTATTTCCAATTCAAAAGATGTGAAAAAGGCAGCACAAAACAATTATTCTAGTTCTGGTTAAATAAGATTCTGAAAGAAAGAAAAGAAGAAATGATGATGTTACATTTTCCTCTCTCCCTCTCACTTCAGCTTGCCTTTCAGCTGCTTCTACCTGACTCCATTGCAGTTTAACAGTTTAACCAGTGTAACATGGTTAATGCAGTTTTCATACAATTGAATTATTAATCTTAATCCCAGTCTGTGACAAATTTTAATTTGTTTTAGACCATAGCCTATGCTATTGCTACTCTACTTTTTAACTGTCTTCTTTTTATGAGTAGAAGCTGTATTGATCCACTTCAATTCTGTAGATTAACAAGGAAAAGTAATCTAATCTAATAATATGGAAGTCTTATTGTTGATCTGAGTTAGAAGAATTGTTTAGACAAGTAGTTTACAACATTTTTTTCATTTGCGGACCCTTACATTTGAAATGGAGTTGTAGACCCCTTTGAATTTATGTATTGTAAGTGTGGGTATTCACATACTTTTGATTGATTATAGTCATCTTTTGTGGACCCCTGAAACCAGGGTTGGGCAAAATATGGCCCCCGGCCTAGATCTAGCCTTCCAAGGGATTCTATTTGGTCCATTGGCCCCACTTGGCCCAGGTGTGGGGAGTGGCCTGAGCAGTGGTGCATATGGTCAGTTTCGCCAGACTTAACTTCTCCATGGTAGCAGCTCACTCTGCCCAGCTGTGGTGCTGCCAGTGTTTCTACTGCCACTGCTGGGCCTGGCCTTGCTTTTCAGGTATCCCAATCTGTCTGCCCTACACCCACTGCTGGGGATACCAGACAGAGTGGGTAGGCAGGTGAGGTCTCCATGGAGACCAGCTAGGACCTCCACAGGCAGGGCATGTTTAGCTGGGCAGAAGGAATGGGGCAGCAGCTATGTGTGCCCGGGCTTCAGGGGTCCTGTATCCACTCCCCCCTTTGGACTGCAACAGCTCACTAAAACTTTTTAAGTGGCCCTCCAGCCCAAATAATTGTCCACCCCTGCTTTAGACATAGTTTGTGGATCTCCAGGCCTCCACAGACCATAGGTTGAAAACTACTGGTTTAATTATTTGGGATTAAACATTTTAAATGTACCTATTTTTAAACATTTATGAAAAAAATATTCTGAATTCATAACATCTGAAGGTGTGGGCTGCTGCCCAGGAAAGCTAATGCATTTCTGAATGAGTTAGTTTCTAAAATGCCACCTTGTCCTACCTTCTTGCTGACTTTAGTGTAAAATGGCTAACTATTGCATCTCATAGTATTTAGATACCTGAGTGTTGATTTTTTTTTTTAATCATTGGGATTTACAATAATGCACACAGCTGTACATCTAAGTCACTAAATACAAGCACAACAGTGTGGATTCCATTAAGGTGCTTATATTCTTTGTGTCTCCATCTTAATTTGAAAAAGTCCTTCTATACCTGGACTTGGGCAGCTGTATATGCTCAGAAGTGATCCAAGCTGTCCACTCAAATATTTAAATCCATTTATGCTCCATTGTGAATTAATTTATTCTTGGGAAATGAATAAATCCTACAAAAGTTCTTGAAATCTTAGATGGAAAATGGTAACAGCAGCAAAAATGTGATTAGTGACTGTTTGATATGGCTCAGGTTTACTGATTAGCACAGTGGTTAGGCCTCTTGCCCAGGACACAGAAAATCCATCCACTGAGGTAGTTTAAATCTACATCTTCCTTATGCCAAGGGAGAACCCTAACTGCCATGCCATCTCCCTGGAGAACATCTGTCCAAACTTCCTAGAACACTTTCTTTAAGAAAGCAGAAAAGACTCCTGAGAAGACTCCTGCCAAGAACCCTTCAAAAAGTCCAGTCAAGAGACCTGCAAAAAGTCCAGCCAAATCACCTCAAATAAGTCCTTCCAAATCAATATGATTGCTATTTACAATATAAATATATTAATGTAGCTATATTACTTATCCATAATTGATTGAGTTCAAAATTCTAGGGTATTTTTGGTGAAAATAGGGTATCGGGTCTTGGATCAGGAACCGATCCCCCATGTATAACATTGTTTCTTATGAGAAAATTGGTTCCCAGTTACGTTTCAACTTAAGACATGGTTTTCAGGAACCAATTGTGTCATAAGCCTGAGGACTGCCTGTATTGTTATGATTTTGGACATGGTTTAGTCCAGGGGTTCCCAAAGTTTTCATGCTGTGGCCCAGCAAACTGTGGCCCAGCAGTCGCAGCTGACCTGCCAGCTGGAAATTCTGGCTGCAACAGGTAAGGATACCCCCACCTACTGGGTGGGCAGGTGGACCAAACCCTGCACTGCCACAGACCCTGCAGAAGGAGCTGCGGCCTCTCTGTTTGGCTGTCAGGGGCTGCGGTTTGCCGGTCCATGGCCACTTCCACTCCAGCAGCCGACCCACTGCAGTCTGACACCAGGTTGCCGACCAGGGATTGAGAACCCCTGGTTTAGTAAAAGGAATTGAGGGCTGCATACTTGAAGAAAGGGGATTTGGTGAAACTGCTAATCTCTTTCCATTGTGTTACTAGGATAAGAATAAATGCCACTCCCACATTCAGAAGGGGCTAATCATGGGAGAGGTATCCAAAGTTTTGTCTGCCTGTAATGCAAAATTTAACTCCTCAAGAGCAAAAACATCTTGGAGTAATGGGCCATTAGCTAGAGAAATTCCAGTTGCTCCTGGCAGGAAAGAGATTTTGAGAGAATTCTGAGCAATTAGGACAATGCTGATGGGTGGGGACTGGCTTGACTCTCTGTTAGGTGAGGTAGTCCTGGTCTTTGAATTGTCCCCGGCTTCGAGAGAGTCCAAGGGCCCAACAGTCAGTGCTGGCAGGATCAGCAGGAAGGCTGATCTCTGAAAATACTGGCAGGTCTCCTTAAAGAACAAAGCTGTAGTTAGATGAGAGGGTAAAAACTCTATGGCTGTGTTCAGACGAGCACAGCTGTGTGGTATGTGGCACCACTGACATGCAAAGGAGCAACACAGAGGGGTTTTTTTGACCTTGGTTTTTTTGACCAAGGGTCAAAAAAATCTGCTGAAATAAAAAGCAGAGTAGCACACCTGGCAGCAGTATGCGACACCCGAAGCCAGAGCCTGACCAGCCAGAGCCACACTCCACTGCCAGCCAGGCTCTATGTGGCATAAGTGACATGGCTGCAACCTCAGGAGGACCCCAGGTAAGGCTGTTGGGGCCAGCCCAGTGCTGTCCCCAGCCTACCTTACCTCACCCAGGGGAACATGCCACATATTGGAGCATGTGCACAGGCATTCCCTGTGAACAACTAATGGAGGCACATGGTGTGCTGCCATTAATTGTCCCCAGGAAATCAAATGTCCACACATATCTGGATGTGGATTACTTGTCTTTTTGTTCCATCTTCAAGCAGCATGATCAGTTTTTCTTGTATGATTCTTTTCTCTGTTATAATAAGTTCTTTTGTTGTTTTGTCTCATTACTGATTGGCTGTGGTAGAGTGTGATCTTGGGCTCATTATATGGAAAAGGCTACCTATAATTCTTTCACAATGCTAATGGAAGCTGCCTGGAGCTGGCATAGTGCCTCCTGCAGCTCTAAGTTCTGATATAAGGGCAGTGGAAATGAGGCTTGAAGGGATTAGGAGTTCTTCCAGCCAGGGCAAACTTTCATCTCTTTTTTGGGACAAGCAGCAGGAGAGTGGGGAGAAACTTGGGCCTCCAAAGATACTCCACAGATGGGTTTGTGGTAATGACAAGGGCATTTTGGGCTGTGCTAAGCCTCCCCACAGAAAGAATGCAGACGTCCTCACTGGTGAGAGAGGATACACCTCAGGAGGTGCACATTACTCATTGAAAGCATAGGAGACATATACACCTGCACAGGTTAAATAGCTCCCCAGAGCCTGGTTGTATGGGCATGGAACAAATAGGCATTCAATGTGCAGGGCTGGGCTTCAGCAAAATGAACTTTGTGGTGTGTTTGAAAAATTCCAAATTATGAACTTAGGCAGTCAAGATTCTTTGAGCAGGTGTGATATATTTTATTAGATTAACTAAATAGTTGGAAAAATAGCTCTTTGCAAGCTTTCAGGCACAGACACCCTTTTTCAGGCATATAGAGACTTTCTATATTCACTGAGCTGCTTGAAGACTGTCTGTATGCCTGAAGGAAGGGTGTTTGTGCCTGAAAGCTCACAATGAACAATTTTCCCAACTATTTAGTTGCTCTAATAAAAGATATCACATCTATCCAAAGAACCTTGTCTGCCTATGTTCTTAGACCAATATGGCTACAACCAACAACCCTAAATTATGTACTTGGGAGTCTGAGGGTCCCATATTGAGATTACATTAGTATGTCACGCTTCCAACAGCCATCATTTCATATTTGTCTGCAAACTCAGGCAAACCCCCCCTATAATACTGTTTCAGTTTACAGTAGGCGTATATATTTTGCAGCCTTTTATGTAGTCAGCAGGGCCAAAACCACAATTCTTTTTTTTTTTTTAAGTAAGGCCCAGGATGTGCAGCCATATATGAGGGGTTCTTAAATGAACCCAAAAAGCAGAAGAAATGCTGATTGATGCATGATTAATGGCTTGGTGAATGAGGACAGACTTGTTAGGGGGGTTGTTAAGGAAGGAAAAATAATTGTGGAACTGGGAGGGGATGAGGTTAAAGGTCTAGAAATAGAATGTAAGGTGCCTGGATTTATTGCAAAATAGGAAGGGTAATAATGTGTGGAAAGGAAGTAGGGTAGGCTGGAAGAGGAAGCAAGTTAGAGGTAGGGGCTTATGTGTGCTAGACTGAAAACTGGTAGAATCGATGAAGTGGCAGGAGAATGGTGGTAAAGTGTGAAGTTCAAGATAAGATAAGATATCATAGGATAAATGTAAGTGAGGATGATAGCCAAAGGAAGAAATGGGATGGAAATGGAGGTGGGGGTGGGAGGAGAGATTAAAAGGGAGTAAAGATTTGAAAGAGACTTGTCAGAGACTGTCGTAGGGGAAATGCCTGTGGCAAAGGGAGATGATGTTGTACAACAAAGTACCACTGAAGGAAGGAGCAGGTATTAAATGGTTGGGGTAATGGGATACTTAGAAAAAAGGGTGCTGAAATTAATTACAAGTGGCTATACTATGACAGCAGTGGGAACAAAACAGCAGACTATATGAAGTTTAAGCATAGTGGATGAGAAAGTGGTAAAATCAGAAGGCCTTTCCCTGGAGTTCTAGCTCTCTGGCAGTGGTTTGATTAGTTTCCTGAGAGCTTTTATAGCTGGGGCCAAATCATGGAGAGAGGCTGAGATGTCTTGTGCAGCTGCTTTGTCTTTTGGGGACAAAGGGATGGAGGCACAGATTTGGCTTGGTAATCAGTAGTTTGGTTGTGCTGCTGGGCTGGTGATGACCTGTGTAGGAGACCTGCGTAGGAAGGCAGCATGCATGTGATATTGTTGCTCTCTTTGCTATGAGTAGATGATCTCTGGAGCTTGGTTCTGTTGGATAAGTCAGAGGCAATTTTTTTCAGTTGTGGCTTTTAACTCCCCTTGAACTCGACAAGTACAAAAATGCAGTGTAACTATAAACTTGAGCACTTCCAACTTAAAAATGTGTTCTTTGGCTGTGAAATCTTACAGTAGAATTATAAAGCCTTGTAAATAGGAGTGTTATAATGGAAAATATGACACTCTAATATACGTAACACCACTATCATTTCCCTGCTGTATCTGCACTTTATGTAATAATCACAGTCAAAGTGCAAAAGAACGAAATGATTTTTTGATGGGAAATCTGGGGGTTTTTTTAAATCTGGAAAGAGAATTAAAAAAACAAAACAAAAAACGAAAACACTTGAGGTTTATTCAAAAAGTGAACGTTGCCAGATTTCAGGTGTTGCATGGAAATATTTTTAGATACTGGGTTCACTAAGTAAGCAAGGCTAAATTATATAGTTTTAAAAGAAAGATGATCAGTTTTTATAATGAAATTAAACATTTTTATTACTGAATATTTTTTAACATATAGTGAAACTACTGTAGTCCTTTAGTATGTTAAAGATAAGAAAAACCAAGGTTTGGCTGCTGTTCAGTTAGTTCCACACAATAAGGATTTGTGAATGCCACTGGCTTCTGCTATATTGAAAGTGTGTGAGTGTGTGAGCATAATAATTTATAGAGATTTATATCTTGTCTGATGTACTGAGAGGAGGATCAGAATTTTAACTTGCTCACGGGGAAAAAAAAGTTGTATGGTAATTCATTCCATTGTAATGGTTTGCCCCTGACTGCAGTGAATTTTTCCATTTCGACCCTGTGAATCTGTAAGTCTTGTTTCTCCCAGTTTTTGTTCTTCATTGCCACTACTGTTGTTGCATTGGCTCTGAAAGCAAAGATGTTTTAACTGTTAGACTGTTCAAATACCAGTGCTGCTTTGTAATTGTTTGGCATTAATGTCAAGCACCTTGCATTTTACTTCCTTTCAGGAAGCTGAGTGTGTCACTTTTACAGGAAGGTCAGTCTCCCCAGGGCATGGTTGGTCAGTAATCTCACTTCTACAGTTGGGTATAGAACATGTACATGATTGACAGCCAAAACCTGCTTTAATAATGGGTTAAGAGGTTTTTTTTGTATAATCTTCATGCAAGAAAATAGTGTTTGAAGGGTTTGCCAGGATGGATAAGCACTGCCATAGTTCATTTGAAAAAGGTTTCTTCCAAAACATTACATTTCTTTTGGAAGAGTACAGCAAATCAGAAGCAAGAAAACTTCCTTTCAGATGTGCTGAATATCAGAGCTATATCATCTACCTGCACATAACGCTTCCATACGAACATCCCAAATGTGACAGATATATATATTTTTTTATTTTCAAGTACTAAAAGCTAACTTTTCCATTTTGGGCATTTGAAACATGTATTGTTTAATTACATCAGTTTGAAAGCATCAGTTTAAATTTATACAAAATCTGTGCAGACACCCAAACCCCAATCCTACTTTCCCTTTGTCTTCGTCTTTGTTGCCACTAGTCCTGAAAAATACGCATCTTGCCGGAGGAATGCAGCCCCATGAGAGATGCCCCATGAGAGAGCTCTTCCATTCTCTCAATGTGCAGTATAGTGGCCCCCCCCATGAAGTCAGTCTTACTTCATCCTGACAGCATGCATTCTAGCAGTAGGAAGAACATGAGGGTAATCCTGGTTTGCCTGGGGAGGTATGGAGCTCTTTCATTCTTTCAGTGGGGCAGCCTTATGCAGTTCCATCATGTTGGGATCTGTCTTGATCCATTTCCCTCAAAAAAATATCCTGTTGGGCTGGATAGAGTAAGAAGAGAGAAGGGTCTTCCCACCCTTTGCCTAGTAACCCCTTCTCCAATGCTGTTTAGTCATTGGATAAAATGCATAAATAATATTGGGAGCAGAAGTCAGAACCCAACCTCTCTTTTGTCCTAAAGTAGTGCCCTCCTCATTAGGATAAAGAGTCAGGTTCCATCTTGCATCCTGTTCTTGTCCCTACCGTGATGCTTGAATGCCTTTTCACCCAGTTGTCAAATGTAAACAGGAGGGTTGGAGGATATGGTCAGCCTGGTGGTTAGGGCACTTTCTAAGGCAGTTGGATATGTAGGTTCAAACCCCTTCAGGGTGTTGTGGGTATTAGGACCCAGGTCTCCTAAGTCCTGGCAAGTGTCATAACCATTAGGCTCTAAGTGCAAATGGGAATGGAAGGGGGACAATCTCAGTGTCAGATAGTTGCTCCACCTGGTGGCTTTTTCTTCACCAAAAACTTGTGGGCTTCCTATTCTTACTAGGTCAAACTGTTTTGTAGAAGGGCTTTGATAGCGGTACATGTGTAGGTGGCCATTCTGAATAATTTATGTGCACATGGAATAGGCCACATCCAGTTGCACAAGAATCTTTCCTAGCCAGTTTGAAGATACCAGGGAGCTAACTGTTTTTACAACTGTTGATTGGGGTGGGATAGGATCATGTTTGGTGACTGGGCTTATCTCCATGAGATGCTTGCTGTGCAGTAAGTGTCACGGAAATGTAATTAGCTATGCAGTAAATGTCTTGGTTTTTACATGTGCATCCTTATTAGGCTGGAGTAAACTAATTTACCTTGAAGCAGGATAGTACTTGTAAATACAAGTACTGTCATGCTGCACTCTAAAAACTCTGCAGTAGTACATGTGTAGATGCTGCCCAAGTTGTCTGGGACACAAAGGTACTTCAGTGCAGAGGCTGCCTGCTGGCTAGTTATGTGCTGAAGCACCCTTGTGTACCAGGGAGCCCCTATGCAGCACATTGAGCTGGGGGGAGGGGAGCAGTCCCAGGCTAGCAGGCTGAACCCTGGGCCCCCTGCCAGACAGGGCTGCTCTGACCCAGCTCAACATGCTGAATTCCTAGGTGGAGGTTCAAACAGAAATAAACTCTGGAGTTTATTGCTTTGCATTAATTGCATGTATAGACGTGCCCATAGATGCCTAACATCAATGTAAGTGCCACTTAAATGTTTTAAGAGGTGCAATAGGATCCTAGATCCCTGTCATTTTCTGCCATAGGGCAATTTTAAGAGCTAGTATGATGAATGATAAGGAGAGGAGGTAGGAAACTTAGAGCAGTAATTCTGGAGACTGTTGAGAGGAATTTTCCTGCTAAGATTTTGTCTTTTGTATGTGACTTATTTGGGCTTCTTGTACACAAAGTAAATATGTTCTTTGAAGTTATATGCTGTATCTGCAGGAATTTAGACACAAATGGATGCATCCATGATAGGGGGAAGCCACTTGTGGACCACCATGATATTGAGGTGGTTTGGCACTTGGCATAGGGCTTACCCAGGGAGCTGTTCTGAGTCATGGCAGTCCAACCTGAACTTCCTGGCTAGGGACAAACATAAGACATAAACTGGTTTAAGCGATCAGAAACTGTAACAGAACAGGTGTTCTGTGCACATAAACCTGTTTGAAAATGACCAAAACCAGTTTGAGATAAACCTGGCTGAATGTAGTTCAAACTGGTTTATGCAGTGTCTGTCCCAGACCCCTTGCTGATTTAAAATAAACCAGAGTCCTCCAGCTTCCTAGCATGCTCTTGGGCTGTGCAACGTTTTCTGCTCCACAGCAGGGCTGGCCTATCCCCTCTGCTTCTTCGTGGCTTCTCCTGGCTAAGCAGGGATTACTCCCCCTTGCCCCTCTGCTTTATGCATACACCTCGGCATTAGCTAGCAGACCACATGCCGGCTACAGTCCATGCTGTGGCAGAGACAAAGGCTTTTCGGAGCTAATCAACAGGTAACTTAATGGCCTTCCTTGGAAATGCTGTTTGAGAAGAACTGTTTGCTCCCCTTCCTCCCCATCACCACTCTCTGTTAAGCTGAAATTCCCCCCTTCCCCTCTGCCTTGCTGATAGGTGTCTGGGTGTTAGCCAGCAGACCACATGCTGGGTCTGTGCTGAATCAACAGACAGTTGGTAACATCACTCTGTTTTCCTAATGGGGCAATAAACACTGAGAGAAGGGTGATAAACACAGTTATCAACTCCCCCCGACCCCACCCCTTGTTTGCCTTTCTGTTTGCTGCAGACAGGATAGGCAAGCAAGGAGGGAGAGTGAAAAGCTTAGTATCAGCAACAGATGCATGCGCTACACCCACCTCCCCCTCACTTGCCTCAGAGTGCTAGCCCGGGGCTGCAGGCTGGCAACAGTCCTTCCCCTTGAGCAGCGAGTAGGGAAAAGCCTGAGACTGCAGGCAGGGTGGGGGTTCACAGCTCTTCCTAATCAGAGCCCTGCTGGGGCTTGGCCACAACCCCCACAGCTTAGCTCTGTGGAAAGGCAGGGAGGGCTGCTCTAGCACCCCCCAACTTCCAGCCTGAGCTACTGTAGGCATGTGCCTGAGTTTCCTCAGTCCAGAGGGATTGTCTGTATGGTTGGAAACTGGTTCAGCTTAGCCAGGTTAGACTAACCTGCAAAGGTTGCATCAATACAGGCTCAGGCTTTTTGAGTGTCTGTCCCTAGCCCCTGTGAATAATTCAAAATCCAGAATCCCTAGAGAACTCTGTGCTTTGGAAATTCCCTTAGATACATCTGCTTTACTGGGATTTATGAGGGGGCAAGTGCATGTCCATTATATATAGTTTCTGCCTTGGAGGATTTCTAGCTAAAGGCATTAAAGGTACGTGAGAGCCATAGATGAGGAGAATCCCCCATACTGTGCCAGTGTAACAGGAGCTGGTACGTGCTGTTTTCTGCCACCTCACACATTCAGTTTTTGCCACTGGAAAACGTATTGGTATCTCACAGACCATTCTCCAATTTTCAACTCTTTCTCCTCTTGGTTCTGACTCTATCAGCTTACAAAATAGCAATTAGATCTGTAGCAGAGGAAGATCATGATGTGGAAATTTAGTGCACCCTTTCTCCTCTTTCCATCTCACCCTAGCTGTGCTCTAGCCTCTCATTTTATTTCAGCTCACTAGCACTAAGGGTGACCGACTTGCCTGAAGATCTGGAATCAATCTGTGTCCCCTGAATCTGAGAAAATATTGTACTGATACTAGATCACCATGTTGGTTCAATAAGAAACTGGTTTTTTTCCTTGCATTTTAGTATTGTGCTGTCTACGGACTTTATCTTTTAATTCTTTGCTACTTCTGCTGCATTTTAAATTCTGGAAAATCACATAGCTATAATCAGAAAGCTTCTTCCCTGCTGTAGCACCCACCCTCAAAATCTCAGTGGTTCAGCCTACTTTCTATTCTGCTGCTGTTTTCTCCTGGTTAGTCGGTGCCTATCCTTATTTTTCTGACATTTTTGCCTCCTCAATAACTAAGTTCTCTTATTTGAATAATGCAAAATACCAAGTATTTCTTTGGTCCTTGTGGTTCCCACCCCTTTGCTTCTCCTGTTGTTCCATTCCCTTGCCACTGTGCTTTATCTGTGTCTTCTTCTGTTCTCCACTTGCTTTCAGATGATGCTGAACATAGCATCAGCTGTAAGAGACAGAAAAAGAGAAGAAAATAGGTGTAGCAAAGGTACTAGAAACACAGAGATTGGAGGATATAATACTGTTTTTGCACTGATCTGCTTCTATTTTGCCTGTTCTCTGATGATACTTCCTTTCCTCTGCTCTTACCCTTCCATTTTTACACTATTTAGGTCTTTCTGTTCCTTATGGTTAAGTGTTTGATGTTTAATGTTGGTACCACTCAGCTTTATAGAACCAATCAAAGACAGAAAAATGTGACCAAAGTTATCCCCATGGTGCCACTCTTTAAAAGCCTACTGAAGTTGTGTTGCTTACATCAGTGGTGGTCAGGGTTTGGTAGGAGCAACAGTGAGATAGAATCTATAAATCAAGGCAGATGTGAATTTTAAAGACGCTTCTGACTTCTTGATTGTTTCAAGTAGTTGGCTTTTGTATTTTTATTAAGACCCAATGCAGTAAGTCTCTGTATGTGTGGGTTTAATTGAACATTGCAAACTTGAAACCTGTCATAGATGAAAGCTGAATACATAGGATTAGCTCTGATTAAGCCTGACCCTTGAATCTTTTGTTCACCTTTTTTTTTCCGAGAGAGATTGTGGTGGTGAGTGGGAGGGACACTAACAATTTTGGATTGATGGTTCAACTGCCTTTATCATCACCACATTTATTCATGGTAGGGGAACATGTAGCTGCTTTTCCCAGCTAATCTTTCAACATTTTTGGAATCAGGGGAAAAGAGTGTGCAGTTACACAAATCCAACTAGTGAAATTGCTGGTAAAAATGATAACTCCATTGTCTTAATGGGGTAGAATTGTTTGTATTGCTTTGTACATTGTGTTCTACAATTTGCCAGGTAACTCTCAGCAAGCAGTACCCATTTTTTGGTGACCTTATTCAACACTTTTTCCTGTTTTGATAACAGGAGATATAATATTTTTATATATCAGAACCATACAAGTTGTACCAGATTTAGTATGTCTTTGTTTCGTGGTGTGTAGTTATTCAGTGTTGTAACTATAGATTGCAATATGTAATAATTTAAGTAACATATAAATTATTACACATTGCATAAGTTATAACTGTTATGTCAGCAGCTCAGAAAAACTACTTAACCTCACACCAGGCCCCCATAAAAATTCAAATGACAGAAAACAAAATACGTCCAAAAGTTAAAATACTAATTACAGTATAACCTCATAAATCCAGATACCAAAAATCCTGCACTTCCCCCTGCCGCTACAGGATCGGCCGCCACTTCCCCACTTGCCCCCCCGGCCCTCCCAGACATGGAGGGGGAAGTTTGCATGCTGCGGCTGCCGTCGCTGTTCACCACCCTGCACCACCACTCCATGTGCGGCCACTGCTCTGGGACCGGCTGCCGCTACCTGCCCCCTTTGCAGCACCGGTTTTAAAAATCCGGCAAGTTCAAATTTCTGGCATATAGTCAGTCCTGAGCACACCAGATTTATGAAGTTATATTGTAATATATAAAATCTCTATTAGAAATATGAATGTGCAAAATGTTAGAATGCTGACCATAAATGAATATGACATTACACATGGATGGATCTAGGATTTTGAAAAAGGGGATGCATTGGGTATGGTGCATCATCACATATAACACACCACAGTTTTCTCCAGTTCAAAATAAACTAGAAACTTTACTAATATGCTAGGGGCCTAGGGCTTAAGATGGAAGCAAATATATCTTTATTGGAATGTGCATTAACTTTCTATATCATATAGTATGTCTAATAAACTCAATGTCAAAGGCAAACATAAACACAAAGGCAAAAATCAATAAAAAAAATGAAAAGATGTTTCATTTAGTCCTATAGTCATTAGAATTAAGTATGCATTTCTTTCAGATTCATAAACCAAAATCTAACCTTCTTGAGCATCTTGACAGTGCATTCAGTATTTCACTGAATGTTATGTTCACACCTGAGTTAATGTTCACCTGAGTTAATGTTGCCACAACTGAATTAATGTTTTTAGATAGAGTTAAAAAGATCCTGTAGAACTGAGAAAAGATATATTACTAGCAGCAGCTAACAGACAGCAGAATTGTCAAAGAAAAGCTAGCCTAATTAATGGAACATCAAGACAATTAAAAAGGAGAAAGGGATGTTAACACCTGTGGAAAGAAGAGTTTAGAAGGAATCAGGTAGATTATAATGAGCAGGGATCCTGGTTTTTCTGTTTAAAAATACCAAATTCTCTCATAAAATCCCCAGGTTCTGTGGTTTGAGAACACTGAATCAGCATTTTTCAGCAGTTAAAATGAAACACCACTATATGTATAGTATGGTAGCAGTTGAACACGATGTTTTATTGATATATTTACAATGTTAAAGTAGTTTGGAAGCCTACCAGTGCCTCAATCATTATAGTAAAATAAATTCTAAATACATATATATTTTGGTATTTGGTTTTGTTTTTGTTTTTTTATCATGGAAAATCAGAGCTCCCCCTGCCCCCTTCACTAACCAACTGTGGCTGTCCCCCCATCTACTGCTGCTTTGTGATGTTCAGCAGCCCTTAAATGCTGGTGCCATGCCCATGCTGTTGTCCTTCCCAACACACAGTCCCCTGTCCCCATCACTGTCCCGACCTCCAGCGTCCTGGCCTTGTTGATGCCTCTTACTCCTGACCCACAGTCCCCGCCTAGGCTGGCCATGCTGGTGCCTCTTACTGCCAAACCCCAGCTCCTTGTCCCTGCCAGTACCTCTTGCTCTCAATCTACAGCTCCCCACACCTCCTAGCCCTGTTGGTGTACCCCTCATTCCTAACCTACAGCTCCCCTAACCCCACCAGCCCTTCCAGAGGGGGCCTGCAGCAGTCCCCTGCTCTACCCAGCCCTAAATGGACTCACAGGATGGTGGCCTGTGGGGATATGGTGAGGATGGCCTCCACTGCATGCATGTCATGCTGCATCTCATGTGGAAGCACAGGCAACAGCTGGGACACCATACTCCGCCCTGCACCTGCTGGCTGGGGCTGGGGCTGCAGCATGGTAAGGATGACCAGCACTGCACTTCACAGCAGCAGCATAAAGTGGAGTGTAGCTCTGGCCCAGGCTGTGTTGTGGACAGTTGGAGGAGGGGGAGGGGCTCCAGGTGGTCTCTGTCCCTCCTGGGCTGGAGCACGATGACTATGGCAGCTCTGCCATGTGCAGGCAGCGGCAGAGTGAGTTCTGCCCCAGTGTCAGCCCAAGGAAGGAGGACAGGATGCCTGTGGCACCCCTGACCCTGAGCTAGGGCTCTCACACTGAGTTAGGTGGCCTGGCCACAGCCCCCTCTACAGGCAGCATTTCCTCATTGCCCTGGCCCTGAGACCACAGGAACTGTCAGCTTGGATACGCAGCTCGCTGCCACCACCAAGGGCCCCCCAACCCCCTTCTCCTGCTGGAGCGGCAGGTGCCTCATTGGCTAGTGGCACCAAGCACTGCCTCAGACCCCACACTGCCCTGCCACAGTCCTGGTACCAGGATACCTTCTCCCAGTGCTAGCAGGCAACGGCTGCACACGCTGCCCCCCTCTGCACCCTCTTCATGCATGCATCCCCTCCACACGCACCCCTGCCACACATGCCTCCCTGTGTTCCCGTGGATGGTTCCCAAGCCTTGCCCACTCCCCCCTCGACTTACTTGCATCCAGCTGCCAGGGCTGCTCCCACCACCCTGCCTGGCTGTATGCTGGCCATGTGCGTGCATGTGTGCACATGCACGTAGCACCCCTTACTTATAATTGCCATCCTTCATTCCCCCAACCCCAAGTAGCTCCTCTCTTTTTCTCCTTTAAACAGAAAAAAATTGTGACTTACCCCTTTAAAGGAGAAAATCTGCATTTTTCCATGTGAAACAGAAACCCATATCCCTGAGAATGAACCATAGAGTCATTTGACTTCCTTATTACTGCCTGAATAGAAATTCTGCAGTCACTACCAGGCAGTTGGTTTTAAACCTTGGGTGGAGCAGGAACCAAATGTGGAGGGTGGTGTACGACTGCACCACTGCATCTCAACTCCCAGATTTGCCCTTGGCAGTACAAATGTCTGTAAAAAGATATAACTGGTCATATTATAGGTGGCTCCTATGGGAAAAAAAAGCATTGACTAGGAATAAATCCCTGTGGTTATTTCCTCATTTCCAAGTAAAGAAACTTTCAAATACTGAGAGAGAGAGAGAGAGAGACTGATTAAACAACAACATGCCAGGGATTCATAACTTATGAGCATTGGAAGGCTTGGATAATGATGTCCCCTGCTGCATAATGTTCTTGATGATGGGAAGTTTGGCACTTGACAAGGAAGGACAGAGAAATATCTTGGCCAACTGAATGTAATGAAAGAGCAGAAGATATCCTCTTTTTTTCCTTTTTTTTTAAGTTACACTATTAAGATATGGCCATTAAAAAAAATGTCCTGGAAACTATGCTATTGTGTTTATTGAAAAATTAAATAGACATTTTAGATTATGACTGCCAGCATTTGGAACTTCACAGGATTCATAAATGTTATAATTTCATATTTCATTGGGAATGCCCATTAACTACATAAACTTGTGGGTCTTTTTTCATGCCATGTTGTTACAACTGCTTCTTTTTAGTCATATCAGGAATCTTTTGTATGACTTCTCACTGCCCTTCAAGGGATTTGCAAGGTCCTGCAGTGCTTCTTAGCACAGATCTGAAAGTATTCTTGGCACATCCTTATGTACTTGTGACACTTTCACCACTCACATACCTACAGATGCCAATGTTGGTCTTCCCTTTCTGGATTGAGAACTGGTGATATAAAATAAATTACTCCTCTCCCCAGCCCTGCAATTTCTTTGGCATTCTGTGGATGTGTTTTGAGACATGTTTTAGCAAACTATTCTCAGTGTGGGTCCTGTAAAACTTCTATGAGCAATTTCTCTATTTTCTTTACAAAGAAATCCTGTTTCATAAAAATATATTGTATTCATTTTGAAGACAGCTCTTGTAAAACATGAGGACATTTCTAAAAAGATGGTTGATGCTGTTAGTTGGTACTTTGTTTTCCTTGTAAAGTCAGCATGGTATAAAAAAATTCAGTGTAAAAGATTGATTTTAAAAGATAGATTGTACCTTGTTATTTAGTTAACGTATGCTTTCTGTGATACAGAACGTGCAGTATATGCTATTTATTCCCTAGAAAATATTCAAAAATAATTGCTGACAAAAACCACTTCACAGGTTGACTCAGAGGTACATCTTGTAATCTGAATGTTAATATTCTAGATAGCAATGCAGAGGTAAGTATTGATGTAGTTTGAAGATTCATGTGGAGGCTAGTCAGGGTTTTAAGTTTGCAGGGCAAGAGCAGCTGAGATCTTTGAGGTCTACCAGCTTCACTAAAATTATATGCTAATGGAAATATGAGTACATAAAATTTGTAAAAGCTATTTACTATGGTCATTTTGAAATGTTGCTACTTATATATTAGGAATTATGTCTGTAGCATGTCTTTGTAATATATATTATGATGTTAATTTTACTCCAGGATATAGATAACTTGAAAAGGCCATGTTTTACAGTGTACAATTAGTTGCAGTGTTCTTTAGTTTCCCCAAATCTGGGTTTGTATTATAGAAATACGCTGACCAGAAATTAAGGATCTGACTTCATTGCCTTGGATCTAGTCTTTTCCTTGTAACCTGCACAAAGTGGGAGACAGCAGCTAACAATCTAACAAAGTGACTGTACAAAAGCAACGTAGAACAGAGAATGGACATAGAAGTTATTGTTTTCTAAAAGCTGATTCTCACAAATAAACAAACAAACGAAAGAAATGGCAAAACTTTTTTTAAAAGTCAAGTCTCTCATATTTCTTCAGGGTTCTTCAGAATACTGGATAAAATGTACAAAATCAAATCCTTCTAAATTTTCATATTTTTACTTTTTTCTACCAAAATGGTCCTCTAATGAATGCTTATGATATAATCTTTTAAATAACATGTTATGTTCTTCCATCTCTGTGAAGGATAATCAAACTACGTAGGCAGTAAACAGGTAGATACTTTTCTAGAGGTGGCCTTGGCCTGCCTGGTAAACTTTACAGGCATTTGTTTAAGCAGACCTGGAATTGTTTGTGAAATGTGGTTAGGCTACTACTTAGTGTTTGTCCTTTTGGCAGTCATGTAGTGGCTTATTTTATTGTTTTTTATTGGCTTAACGTTGACCCTTATAAATTTATATATCCCATATATGTATTTGCTAATGTGTTTGACATGTCTTTACCCTGACTCTTTTCCATTAAAAAGGATGTTTTCCATGCTGACATGTGTTCTCCTTAAATACACAGATTGGAATGATTAATAGGTACAATATATGTGCATTCTCACTGTTTTATAAAAAACTTTGCATATTAGAACAGAATTCTTATTTTAGGCAGTGAAATGAATGCCGCCTGAATGTATGGATATAAGTAGTATGGCTGGAGACTTGTCATAGACATTCTAGCTTCTTTTTTTTCTAATTTTGACAATTGCCTTGTACTCAAGTCTGCATATAGATGTTCATAATTACTTTACTAAAATTGTGCTCATTTTGGATAAATGTTAAAATACTGGAATATTTTGTCATCGCTTATTCACCTCACAATTAAATTACTGTGTAAAGTTGGTTAAATAATAGCAGAAGTTATTGTATTAAAGCTCGCTTTGTAAAGAGACCAATGACAGGGAAGCAGTGAAACACGCTAATAGATTATATGCTATAGCAATATATTGCCTTTTTTATTACTTTTCCACAGGCAGCAGATTCATGTATAGTTATTACTAGCTACATTATCTGCTAGTTTTCTATCAAAAGAGATTCACTCTATTGAATCATTAATCCAATATTTATCATTCTTATTGAAAACTCACTAGTGTTAGCACTGTATAAAATATTGACCTAAATCTACTGGTTTTGCTACATATTGAAAACATTTTAACCTAAAAAGCACTGTATTTCTTAGGACATATGAAACTATTCATTGTGGATGTTTAAAATGACAATATTTCTATGTTGTGCAAGAAATGATTTCAGAAAAAATATCTTTAACATAGAGCAGGTGACCAATGCCATCGTAAGTCTGAAGATGCTGAATGTTCATACAACTGGTATTTGAAATTTTGATGTGTATTGCATTAGTTACTGAATATCAAGAATAAAATTTTTGCTCATACATAGAGTGTAAAATGGGGTCTTTTGTAGCAGCACATGGCCTGTTTAGAATGATATAACAGATGCTGAATGTTCACATATCAAACAAAATGCCATCTTTCTGTAGAAAAGAGGTGTCAAAAAGTTTCTTTGTACCTTTAACGCATGTGATTATGTAGTACAAAATGCAGAGTTTGTAAAATTTCTTGAATATACAGGCAAAAATGAATAATTCAAAACAACTCATAAGTTCTACATTCTATTGTATCTTTTATAACGCAGGCAGAAGATAGCATTGTGTTCCCAGTAGAGCTGAATTTGCACAAGTTACACCTCTGAAAATGCCAGATGGTCTATGGTCTACTTTTGAGAGCTGTCACATATGTAAAGATTTGAAAAAAGAAAGACAGCTGAATGAGAGCAGTGGATCATTAAAGGGAGAGTGAGAGTCCCTGGGTATCACTGTGTTTTAAGAAGCATTGTGTCGTTTCCCATATTATACTTTTTTTTAAGATATACACAACCTTTAAAAAATAAGGTAAAAATATTTCTGTTTTAAACCACATGGTTGCAGCTTAATCTTAGAACTGTCAAGTGCTTTTGTTCTTTATGCTAGAATGCAGTCATATGGTTCCTAATTGGTTTCAAGTGTATTTTAACCATAAGATTCAAGTCTCCCTGGTGAAAAATTATCAATAAAGTTAAAATAAATTTAAATTGAGATAACTAATCCATTTGGGGGTTTTATTCAGTTTTGATTTGACCTACATATCATATGTGAATACTGCAAAGCCAGTCAGCTAAAAAGTTGTATGTTAATACTAAAAGGATGAAGTAAGAGTACTTTGGGAACAGAATTATTATAAAAAAAGCCGTAGTAAAAATAATAATAAAAGAAAGCTAAAACAAATAACGGAGTATTGCTTAGTTTTCCCAAGACTTGCTGATCACCTTCAAATTGACAGAAACAGACCTAATTTTGAAGACTGAAGATTGGATAATTTGTCAAGTTATTGTATTGTAATGAAGCTCCAAACATACACAAACAATTGCAAGCCATGACCACCAATTTAGCTGGCTTGGAAAAGGTCATAACTGTCAATTTTAGCAAGTTTGTGCCTAGACGCAGAGAATTCTTACTATATTCTATTGCTTTTATTTATTGTGGAAGATTAACCCCTCCCAAGCAAGTTTGGATAATTGATGCTGCTATATTATTTGGTAGTTTTGCCTCCTAGGAAAAATACATATCTATTGGAAATATAAGTGGGTGAAGCATGTTTAAGTTACCTTTTGAAATGTGGAACGGATTACTAATATTTTCTTAATTTATCTTATTTAGAGATGGAGAAGAGAGACACCACATACACACATGGACACGCACGCACACATCACATACACAAATTCTTTTCCAGAATCTGCTACTGATTCTTGCATGACTGTGGCCAACTTGCCCTCTGTCCATCTGTAAAGTGGAAAGGTCACCTTTGGAAAATGCTTTGAGAACCCTGAATCAATGTTCTTTAAATGTGCAATGAACTTTCTGTTGTCAGTGAAACATATGCAAATTATTGCATAGACCCTTTACAGTTGTTTACAAATGTCAGCAGAATGTATAACAACACAAATAAATTCCAGAATCTGTGAACAGCCTCTTGTACCTATGCTGTTGTTCATACATTTGCCAAGCAGAAGAGCAAAAATTAGAAGGACTGGTTAATTTCAAGACTGCAGGCAACTGTGAAATGATCAGGAATCATGTCAGTTTCATGGTGTTTCTATTGCTTGGCAAAACCACGAGTGTCAACTGTAGAAACAGATGCTCTAAGTCCTCAGGGGAAGAAGAGCCCAAGAATAAAGGCAGGGTGACCACTGATAGTGTAACGGAGTCATTTCTTCAACCTACGCTTTCCTTCCTTTGCATCAGACCAGGAGCCTGGCATAATCACTGTCTGATACACGCTGCCCATTACTAGGTTTGGAAGGGCACTAGAAAAGATTTAAAAAAAGACAAAGTACTGTAACGTTACCTTGGAGCCAAGGATTACAGGAGGTTAGGTTTTTCACCAGGCTAGTGCCCCCCCAGACCATGCACTTGTGTGTCTTTCATCCTGTGCATTTTTGTCTGCTTTGTATTAATGAGGCTAGTCCTCCCGCTTGCACTTCTTAGTGTGTGGTAATTTTAAAGAAACAAAGAGGGAGAGAATTAAATAATAGAAAACATTTCATATCGTTGAAAGATTGAGAGGCATGCAAGTCCAGGATAAGTAGAAGCATTCTGAAAAATGGCTATAAATGATGTGTATTCTGTATCCCTGCAAAGTGTTTATTTGCCCATTGTCAGTTCAGTTAGGATGGCTCTGGTTCAAGTACACATTACACTATTCCCAAATTTTAATTTGTATGTTTTGTCAAAGCTCAGGTAGAACAAATGTTTTAAAATGGACTCAATTGAACTGCTTTTTGTGTGCTTGTGTGCATGCACATATATCTGTAAGTACCCCCTCCCCCTACTCCCGCATATATACGCACACTTCTTTTTAGTTAGCTTTGATATGTGAAAGTAGTGACTTAATGCTAGAATGAAGCTGTGACTGGGATGAGGGTTTAGGACCAGATTTAGATCATTCTTGTATTTTAGGGAAAGCAGTTGGCAGGCTATAGGCTTGCTCTTGACAAAAGGAAACGTGCCAGCTGTTTGTTAGGTAGTATTTGGAAGTGTTAGATGGATATTGTAGCTGTGATGGTCTAGGAATTCTCTGAGAGGTAAGGATTTTTGGGGGTATTATCTTTTATTGGATATTTTTTATTGGGATAAAGTTAGAAAAACTTTTGAATGCAAAACATCCCTCTTCATCTTTGCATTCGAAAGCTTGCCTAACTTTATCCCAAGTATGTAGCTGGTCCAATAAAAGATATCACTCAAAAAAATCCTTAGGCAGTCTTTAAAAGGTAGGTTTTTTGCTGGATGCTGTAGTGTTCCCATATGACCAGAACATTAGGCCAAATGTTCACATCTTCTGCACCTGGGGAGACGAGAGTTTGCCCTTTCCTTCAATTGCAGCTGTTCCTTTAAGTGTCAATGCCATTTATTGTACTGAGGTTAACATCTTATTCTTCACCTTAGATCTATACTTGCAGACTATCTAGGAATTGGAGCAAGTGAGAAGGTTTGTTTATAAAGTAGAGCTGAACCTTATGTGTGTGTGTATTGCAGATGCTCTATGATCCATCACCGGATGGAGTTCAGGATTTTTTTTTTTATACTGTAAATCTCTGAGTGGTTTAGAACCCAAAACATCATCTCACTCCCAGGTCTGATGCCAGATTAGTGGAGGTGCTTAAGCAACTGCATTTTATATGATCCATTGTAAATGTAAACATGGGTTACATTGTTTTAAAATCTTATAGATCCTTTTTTCCCAAGGTAAAGCAGGTTGCCTAAATTGGAAGCCAATACTTTTGTTTCAAAACAATTTATAAATTAAGAGCATATGAAGCATAACAACTTTTCCTGAAATACACATTTAAAAATCCTTGAAAAACACATTTTTAAATTAAAAAAAAAATCCTTTCTTGTTTGTTTTATATATTATACTCGAAGAGAATACTAAGTTATACAGATTTCCTATTAATAGGAATGTATAAGAAAAGTAACCATACAGTCTTAATCTAAATACTATTCTGGACAGTTTATGCACCATATTCTATCTTGTAGGTATTAGAACTTTATTGATCTGTTTATTTTAACTGATTTTAAATTGTGACTATGGATTGAGAAATTGCAGTTTGCATGGGTTTTTCACTTTTCTGTGTGCATCAGTTAATGGTCTTTTGATTATGTTGCAATTGTAAGTTGAACCAGCTGCTTGCAACCAAGTCCGTGGAGCCTTCATCCCACATCTTTCCCAAGAAAATATGACTCTCAATATTAAATAAGACTCTTGTAAGCTCAGTTAGCTTCTTCTCCATTGCCTGATTGGTTTGTCTTGACTTTTTGGCCTCCCTTTGCTTTGTCACTTGGACTATTTTTTTTCCAGGCCAACTGTGCCACTTCCCTCCCATTTCATTTCTGTATCTCTTTTCTCATTACCCTCCACTTCTACCCTTCCTGGTATATGCATTTTGCCCCATGTTCTTCTTAATCTTTTTACTGTTGCTCTCATTCTAACACTTCCTCTTTTCCCATTTCTTTGTTGTTTCCTTTGCTCTGACATGCTGTATTCTACCTTCCTAGCTTTTTTCCAGTTCCAGAGGTGGTCTCTGATTTCTTAGTTCTCCTTCCTGCTTTCTCCTGCTTACTCAGGGTAAATTCTTAGCTGTTCAAGGCAGGCAGCATGTCTTGTTCCATGACTTTGGAAATGCCACAAGAATGTCTTGCATTCAAAAACCTGTCTAACGCTATCCCAACTACACAGTTGGTCCAATAAAACGTACCCTAGGAAATCCTTGCCTTTCCCATTAATGACATTTTATGAATGTTTGATATAGTATTTTTAGTCTAGAGATGTTTTTCATTAACTTCTCTTTTTCCATCAAGTCTCCGGTCACTGAATACAAGCAATGAAAAGTTATCTTCTCAGTCAGGTCTCAGTCTGTTCAGATACCAATTTACAATTAAATTCACTCTTTCTCTTTTTTATTTTAAGCACAACCTCAACGCCTGCCTCAACCAAATACTTCATCACTGGAAAAGAGTGAAGAAGAAACTGGCAAGATACAAAATGGCCATGCAGGTCTGAGTAATGGAAATGGAATTCACAATGGGGTGAAGCATGCATCTACAGATAATAGAAAACTTTCAGCACCTGTTTCACAAAAAATGCACAGAAAAATTCAGTCCAGCTTGTCTGTCAACAGTGACAGCAGCAAGAAGAGTAAAATAAGCTCTGCATATTCTCAGAAACCAGGTTCTTCACCTGAAGGTAAGCTGAAATTCGTATAAAACTGTACTGAGCACAGACTATCCAATCCCTTTTCACATTAATAATTATACAATCAACTGAAAGTAATTGAAGAGCATGACTCATGCTGCAGAAGCAAATAGAAATCATTATGATAAAACATAAGTTACTTCCCCAAAGGAAAATATTAAGTATTTGAAGGAAATTGAAGCAATAGGAGATTTCTTACTTTCAAATGTTTTGTCCACCACAGTCTAATAATATTTTGAGACTGAACAGTTGATATTCTAACTTTATAGTGACTGTTGGCAAAATCAGTACAGATATACCACAAATAGTTTTAAGAGCATTGGTTCAGAAGGTTGGTAAATACTTACATTTCAGCAATGGGAAGTTCTCCGAGGCTGAGATTTGTTTCTAAAAATGTGCTGTTAGCAGATTTCCTTTATTTCCATGTGCTGTGACTATCAGGAGTTAAAATCTGGACCTGTCTCGTAATGATTATCATGGCTTACACTATATTTAGTCTATGAATAATTTGCATAAAAATGTTTCTTTCTTTGTCTCTCCCCATATGCACAATTAAAATGAACAAGAGTAAATATTTTTTTTGTTTGGCTACGTGTGCACGTGTGCACGTGCATCCACTTGACACAGGTATTCTAATGGCCCCAGAGTTCCTAAGATTATTTTCAATCCTCTGCTTTTTGATTAGCCCTAATACACTTGAAAGATTTTGCTTCTGCCTGTTTACTATTAGGAATTGCTGGGCGGGAGTCAGCATCAGCTGTGACACCGCTGGCAGGTTCTGCAATAGGGATCTGGAACTTGCTGGCTGGGTCCATAGCTGATGTTGTTGCCTGCCTGCTGCAGCAGAAGTCCCCGTCTGGGTCCACACTGAGCTTTGGAGCTTCTGGATCACTATAGCTCTGGCCAGGTTCTGGAGGGAGGGAGGGGAAGGGAAAAGTGGAGATGGAGGGAAAACATGGAGAGGGAGCAGGAGAGAGAGACAAAGAAGAGAAGAAAGATGCTGAGAGAGAAAGAAAGATGGATGTGGCATTCTACAGGTCCCCAAAACTCATTAAGTGGCCCTCCAACTGAAATAATTGTCCACCCCCGTTCTAGGTCCTATGCTTCTCCATTGTTCATTTTATAGCTCCCTTTACCCTTTACACCTGAGCAGCCAAGAAAGGAACAAAAAGAGTGCAAGCTTGAAGGTATGCAAATTAGTAACATGGCAGCTGCCCTGAAAGCTCTAGCCTTGACCCTTACTGTCAATCTGTTACAGCCTTCTTCACTACCCTATGTCCATTTTAGCTAATAACTGTTGGATGCATGGACCACTGGCTCAGCTTCATGAGGGGTGCTGGAGAGGGGCTAGATAGTGCACACAATGGTGGTATGTGGTGTGGTGGCAGAGCCATGTGCTAGAAAGTTGGAAAGGTACAGGTTCAGATGCCCTCTGGGGGAGAGAGACCTAGAACCTACATCTTCTGCTTCCTGTCCTAACTCACTTAGCTTCTGGGTTTAAAATATTGTGTGTACTCACCACCCCCTAGTCTTTTTCTGGACTTAAGATCAAGTACACACATTTTATTTCTCCAGTAGTCTAATGATTAAGGCTCTGACCCAAGGACTGGGAAATACAGTTTCTAGGCCCTCCTTCAAAGGGTTTGAATTTGCATCTCTGACTTTCCAGGGAAGTACACTAAACACTAGACTATGGGCTGTTAAAGCTGAACCTCCTGGGCAGAAAGAGATACATGGGTCATTAGGGTACTCAGAACAGGGATTATCACTCTGTGACCCAGGGATGTTAAACTCACTTCATGCCCCAGGCTGGATCTGGACTTTGGGGCCCCATGTGGGTTTGATCCACCACAGGGCATGGAGTTGTTCTGGTCTGAGATACTCCACACCAGCTCTGGCCCAGGGCAGCATTCCCAGCATAGGACATGTAGGAGTGGTGGCGGCAGGGCCAGTAGCAGAAGTAGTAGTGGGGTGGGAAGCAGCAAGTGGCCACAAGGAAACTGAGGTTGTATCAGTCCTCACTTGCTCTCCTACCACTGGGGGCTCTTTTCCTCATAGATTTCATAGATTTCATAGACATTAGGGCTGGAAGGGACCTCAGAAGATCATCGAGTCCAGCCCCCTGCCCAAAGGGCAGGAAGTCAGCTGGGGTCATAGGATCCCAGCAAGATAAGCATCCAATTTGCTCTTGAAGGTGTTCAATGTAGGTGCCTGAACCACCTCCGCTGGCAGACTGTTCCAGACCTTGGGGGCTCGGACAGTAAAGAAATTCTTCCTTATGTCCAGCCTGAAACGGTCTTGCAGGAGTTTGTGACCGTTCGACCTCGTCATCCCTTGGGGCGCTCTGGTGAACAGATGTTCACCCAGATCCTGGTGGTCACCCCTGATAAACTTCTAGGTGGCCATCAGATCACCCCTGAGCCTCCGCTTTTCCAGGCTAAAGAGTCCCATGGCTCTCAGCCTGTAATCGTAAGATCTGTTTTCCTGACCTCTGATCATGCGCGTGGCTCTCCTCTGGACTCTCTCAAGCTTCTCCACATCCTTTTTGAATTGTGGAGCCCAAAACTGGACGCAGTACTCCAGCTGCGGCCTCACCAAGGCTGAGTACAAGGGGAGAATGACGTCCCGGGATTTGCTCGAGAAGCATCTATGGATGCACGCCAGCATTTTGGTCGCTTTATTAGCCGCAGCATCGCATTGGAGGCTCATGTTCATCTTGTGGTCAATGATGACCCCCAAGTCTTTTTCTTCTGTAGTGCTAACCAATGTAGCACTGCCGAGCCTATAAGGGTGCTGCAGGTTTTTCCTCCCAAGGTGGAGAACCTTGCATTTTTTGGTGTTAAACACCATGAGGTTCTCGTCTGCCCATTTGCTGAGCTTGTCCAGGTCAGCCTGAATCACCCGCCTATCTTCTGGCGTGGATGCTTTGCCCCAAAGTTTGGTGTCATTGGCGAACTTGGCCAGTCCACTCCTGACTCCAATGTCCACATCATTAATGAAGATGTTGAATAGTATGGGTCCCAGGACAGAGCCTTGAGGGACCCCACTGGTCACAGGGCACCACGATGAGTGACTGCCATCAATCACAACCCTCTGGGTCCGACCATAAAGCCAATTTCCCAGCCAGCGGATCATGGTGGAGCCAAGGCCACAACTGGGCAGTTTGGCCAAGAGGTGATCATGGGATACCAGATCAAAAGCTTTTTTGAAGTCAAGATATATGACATCAATCTCTTCTCCCTTGTCCAGGTGATAGGTCACCTGGTCATAGAAGGAAATGAGATTGGTCAAACAAGACCTACCCGCAACAAACCCCTGCTGGCTATCCCTTAGAATGTTAGCTTGGGCCAGTCCCTCAAGGATGGCCTCCTTAATAAACTTTTCTAAGATCTTCCCCAGGATAGAAGTCAGGCTAATGGGCCTGTAATTAGCCGGATCCACTCTCCTCCCTTTCTTGAAGATTGGCACCACATTGGCCTTCTTCCAGTCTTCGGGCACTACACCAGAGCGCCAGGAGTTTTCAAAGATCCGTGCCAGGGGCTGGGCTATGATGCTCGCCAGCTCCTTGAGTACCCTGGGGTGCAGATTGTCAGGGCCGGCTGACTTGAAGGTATCCAGCTTCTCAAGGTGTTCCTTCACGAGGTCAGCATTGATGGAGGGTAGGGGATCCCCCTCACCCAGATTTCCCTGTCCCGTAGCAGGCATGGGCATCCTGTATGACTGATGAAAGACTGACGCAAAGTACCTATTTAATAGGTTGGCTTTTTCCAACTGATGGGGCGTCAGTTGTCAGTTGCCCCATCTGGTTTAGCAGGGGTCCAACATTGCCCTTGCTTTTCCTCCGGCTCCCCACATATCTGAAAAAGGACTTTTTGTTGTCCTTGATGCCTGAAGCTAGTTGGAGTTCAGTTGCAGCCTTGGCTTTCCTGGTTTGCTCCCTGCAGGACCGGACCAGTGCAGAATAATCCTCCTTGGAGGTGAATCCCGTCCTCCATCCTTTGTAGGCTTTCCTTTTTAGCCACAGTAGGTCCGCTAGGTCTCTGGAGAGCCAGGCGGGCTGGTGTGCCTTCTTGCTGCCTTTCCTCTATGTTGGAATAGATTTAGTTTGTGCACTGAGGATCGCTTCCTTGAGAAGCAACCACTCTTCTTGAACTCCCATCTCCCTGGGGTCATGGTCCCTGAGGGCCTGACTGACTAGCCTCTTGAGCTTGTCAAAGTCGGCTTTTCTGAAGTCAAGGACTTCTTTGTTGCTGATTGACTTGCCAGCTTTACGGCGGATGGTAAAGGTGATCAGCTCGTGGTCGCTGTCACCCAACTTCCCAACAATCACTAGGTCGCCGATTACATCGTCCCCCGTAGCCAGTACCAGGTCAAGCAGCGCTTTGCCTCTCGTTGGCCCATAGACTTCTTGAGTCAGGTAGAGGTCATCCACGCACGAGAGAAAGCTTTGCGCCTGCTCAGATTTAGCTGAGTGATCTTCCCATGAGATGTCTGGGTAATTGAAGTCACCCATGACTAACTGAAGTCACCCATGACTTCATGGTCTAGGCAGTAATGGCATTAGGGGAGGACAAACCAGGCGACTGCCCAGGGCCCCACACTTTATAAAATTTACAGTGAATATTTGTATTATCAATATTGTATTAAGATACTTTCATTGCATTTTCATGGATAGGGCAAAGTGAAATTGAAATAAAAAATGTCTGACTTGCTTATAGGTCATCAAAATTTAATTTATAAGGGGCCCCAAGTGACTCTCTTGCCCAGGGCCCCAACAACCCTAAGACCCTTGCATTTTGGGTCTTCCATTCACCATGGAAGTTGCATGGTGGTACATTTCAAAGCACCTTGGAACAACGAAGTTGCAAGAGCCATCTATGGTGGCACTGAAGCCAGTAGATTGAGTTCATGATTTAAGCATCTTATTTTCCATGTCTCTGTCTTTTCTTGCACAGCTTGACACAGGATGATTTTCAGAGGTGATGAGCACCTGGAATTCTTTTGAATAGGTCTCTTTATATTTTTTTTTTAAAGTTTCAAGTTGTTTCATTTAGGGCACCCCAAATTTGAAGGCGTAAAAAATAAATGGCTCTTAAAAGTGACTTGCTAATGTTAGCAGCAAGCCATTGTGGCGGCAGAGTTAAGAGCAGAACCAGAAACTCTTGACACTTCAATGATTAGATTGTACTCATTCAAAAGTAAAGTTATAAAAATAAAACTCCATGAAAATAAGATTTTATTTATTCTGATCTACTTCTTAGGTAGTTTGTTCTTGTATTCAGGCCTCCACAAACTGGTTTTGTTGAAGTGAATCCAAGTGACCACTAATGTATCATTGAATACATGGTTCATGTTATACCTTTTCAGCCTCCAGAAAGATGTCTGCATGTGAGCAAAAAGAATTGCATGGAGATTGGTGGAGCATACAGAAAAGAGAATGGTTCAGTAAAGAGGACAGGCATAGCTTATAAATGCAGAAGGGCTGTGGAAAGGAAAGAAAATAGGTTTCAGCAAGGGTAGATTAAGGGAAATTAAAAACAGTGTTTAGAATGGAAGAGGCATTGAGAAAGGCATTGAGAAAGGTGAGTTGAGAAAGCCAAGAGCCTGTGGAATCCCAACAGAAAGGGAAAATTAAGTGAATTTTGGATAAAATTAAGGTTTTACATGACAAAGAATTGACAGGCTATGGGGAAAAAGAAAGTGAGGCTCCCCCCACCCCACAAAAATCACAAGGGTATAATTAATCTTATAGGCCCCTATGTCTCCAAAGCAATAGAGTAAATAAAGTTAAATGTTACTGTAAATTCTTTGCAGGCTTTTTTTCCTTGAAAGTTTTATAATAAAATTCTTTAAAATATAAAGACAAAGAACAAATATTGCTGGATCACAAGGCCTACAATATTCCAAATATTAGATTCTGAATAAATGAGGTTAAATGAAATATTAGATTTTTTTCATGCTAAGTGGTCCCTTGATTCAGTGCTCCAAATACAGTTTTAATGCATGGACTTAAATCTGGCCAGGTAGGTTTTAGGAGTTGTTTCTCAGATATTTCAGCATCACCTAATTAAAAGCTGCAGTAATCATATTAGAAGACCTTTAAAACTTGCTGTCTGATAAAACTGTGCTGAATATTCTGAGTGATCCCAGCATTCCAAAAATAAACTGTTGAGAAACACTTTCATATCCAGCAAGGCTTACATGAGTGTAATTTCCTCAGTATTCATTATTAATCCATATTTTCCCTGAAGGAGGTGTTATTGCTCCCTGCCAGCTACTACAAAAACAAAGAAACTCTGAGATGGAAAGACAATTTCTCTCTTTCTAAAAAGTAATTCTGGGATGTTTAAGCTTTTCTTGTTCGAAAGTTGCAACTTACCAAACTGAAAAAGGACATGGTTAAGTGGCATGCTACAATGGTGACAATTGTTCTGTGTTTTTCAAACACATGAATAGTATACTTTTAGTGATGTAAATTTCTCCCTGAGAAGTAAAGCATTACAGAATTTTCTGTACCTTATTATGGTTGCTCAAATAAATAATAGTATAATATGGTAAGTAAGATTTAGACCAACATTTTAACTAACACTTTTTCATTGTTTTATGAGCAAATGGCATCACTGAAATTAATGATCTGAAAATGAATGGGAAAGGATACTTTAGTGAGTGTCTGTATATGTAACACAAGAGTCTCGCTCCTGTGCCAGTTCCCATATGTCAGATGGAAGGACCAAAGCAGTTTAAAGGGGTACTGAGCAGGGGAAGAAGCTATCTGGTCTGGAATTGTAGATGAAACCCTTATAGTTACTTTTAAGAGATGTTTGCCACAGGCTGACATTAGGCATGGTAGAGTTGGGAGCAGGAAGGATGGAGTTGGGTGAAGCCATTTCTCACAATGATATATCCCATAAGAGAGCCTGACAAGGCTGCTGTAACTTAAGACTGGTTCCCAGGACTGCCTAAGTTATGCCTAGGACTTCTGGAGGCCCTTTAGCAACCTGAGGGTAGGGGTAGGAAGGAAGGCAGTGCAAAATCACTTTAGCCACTTTCCCCTGGACTATGAATTGTTCATTGTACTACTTATACATACAGCACAAAGAACTCAGCCAGGATGTGCCTAAAGAGCAGCACTTGATGATTCATTAATTGTTTTCACTGTACCCTCTTAATTTTATTATCAGTCATGGATATTGACACTAAGCAGAATGACAGTCATTTTCTGGGGGTTTTTTAAATGTATTTTTTATTTTCAATCTGTCAAAGTAAGCTTTCTATCCAACCCCCCCACTCCCTCAAAATCTGTGGCCTTTTAGAGACACTCAGTTTCACCTTGGAAAGTTGCTGCTCTCCCAGGAAAAATCCATGAGTGTACAGATGTTCAGATAGTTTTCTCATACAGTAGAAATGGCTGTTCCAGGATAAAAATAACATTGGAATAACCAGGGTTAAATCACTTCCAGGAGAGTTTCTTCTGGAAGAACGCATGTCTACATGCTGTGCCTTCTCAGGAGAGAACACGGCCCTCCAAGATCCCACCCCCTGTAAGGGAGACAGTGCGTTGCTCTTTGGACTGTGCTTCAGCAGGGAACAGATCACATCCGCTTCACAGTCCCTACATTGTGCTTC
Organism: Crocodylus siamensis; assembly: GCF_052110815.1. NCBI lineage: Eukaryota > Metazoa > Chordata > Crocodylia > Crocodylidae > Crocodylus > Crocodylus siamensis. Next base: position 49,017,860 of record NC_143398.1, on the reverse strand, counting down.
TGGGAAACAGTGGCTGACTATGGCCAGTCTGGCTCTGACTTCTGTTGCCAGGCAAACTAAGGAAACCTGCAGAACACACTGCAGTGTTTGCACAGGGCTGCACAGTATCAGTACTACAGCCTCTTCACTCTTTAGGACCTCAGCATTTGAATGCCTGTACACATGCCTCTAGGTAAGTTTTTTTATGAGGAGAACAAATTCTCCCAGATTATTTGAATGTGTTGATGCAGCCTATGCTTTAATTGGAAGAAAAACAAAAGTGAAACTTGCTGGGCATGTCTACATGTGCATTAATGCACTGTAATTATGGTGCATTAAGTATAGTGTCTGTACTAACAGGTAATAACTTAATGCGCTGGAATCAGCTCTACCATCCAGTAGCATCAGCGCACATTTTTTACATGATGCTAATGCACAGTAGACTAATTCTACTGAGCATTAACATGGCTTTTCCTGTGATACACTAATGCATAGTAGAATTAGTCTACTGTGCTTCTAGCATCTTGTTTACACATCCGCTGTGTTTAACTAAGACTTTAAAGTAGTTCATGAGCGTGTATTGTTCTTCTGTTTTGGCGTGTAACATTAATTGGCTTATTTGAGTGATCCATGGCAACAGAATGTCTGACAGAACATGTCCTATGATGACATTTGTAAAATATGAAAAACTTCTTTTCCCCTATGTGCTAAAATGACTTAAATCAGGACAACATGCATAGAGTTTTTAAATATACTTATTGGCTATAGTAAATAAAATAATTGGAAAAAATGACATCTATGTAATACTTTGCCTGTGACAAATATGAAATTACCTGTGTACTGTATCCACTGAATTTGGCTAGCATTTATTTATTCAGAAAACTGATACCATTAAAACATCAGAAGGATGATATATTTATGCACATATATACATTAGGCCTGTGCAATGCAGCTAGTATTCACTTTGGATTTGAATTCAGATGATTCAGGGACAGTGATTTGATTCGGTGATTCAAATCACTGTCCTGAATCGATTTGGCTGCTGCTGAATCTCCTAATCACCCAGGCCCATCCCCCGTCTGCTTTCCCAGCCTAGCAATGGCTGCCCTGCCCACCCCAGCTCCTGACACTTGTTTAAAAAAAAAAAGCCCCGACTCAGTGCTGCCGGGTGTGGGGGGTGATCTCTGCTGCCCCTCCACTGGCCCACGCTGCATAGGGGTCTCTGCCACAAGCCCCCCAACCCCCCCTGCTCCCCTAGTCCCCCCCATGGGTGCCCTGCCTGGGCCAGCTCCAGCCCTTTAAGAAAAAAAAAACCTGAGAAAAGCCCCAGACTCACCATTCCTGCTGCCCCCTGCTGCCCTGCACCACATGGGGGCTCTGCACAAGCCCCTTGAAGTGCTGAGGCTGCTGCAGGAGTGGTGAGTAGGGGGCCATGGGGTTAGCCCCCCCACCCAGCGACATCCAGCGAGCACCAGGGCTTTTCTTTAAAGCACTGGGAGATGGGGGGGGGCAGAGCAGCCATGGGGGGGCTGGTAGGGGGCCCCCACGGTCCCCTCCCTGCTTGCCTGTTCCCTACTTACCAGCTTGGAGTTCAGCTGCAGCTCCCTGCTACAGCCACCAGGGACTGCCTAAATCATCAAAACTTTCCAAATCTGAAAAGATTTAGAGAGCTTTGAATCAATTTGGACCTTTTAATTGTTCCCCTTACTGGCTTTGGATTCAGAGATTCGGCCACCAAATCGGGCCAAATCTCCTCTGAATTGAATCACCACCTGAAGCTTGCACAGCCCTAATACACATCCAGTGTTTCAGGAGTGTGTGTTTTATACTATTCCATTTAAGTTGGAAACCCAAAATTTTCCAGTCAACATTTATTTTTGTACTGGACAAACATTCTTTACTTGGTTTTTACTTAATGTAGTGAGTGCTAAAACAGTTGCTTTTTATGTGCTTTTCTGAGTGTGCATTGGCACCCTGATTCAATGACTGACATTTAAAAAGAATGCACACATTGAATGTATAACCCAGCGCTGCACAAGTAAAGTGCAGGTCACTTGAGTCATTGCTTTTTCCCCTTTTTTCTAGACTTCAAGGGCCTGACCCACCACCCACTGGTCAGGCCCTAAGAACTCTATTCAACACTCTCTAACTCTGTCCTCACTGAGGCAAAACTCCCATTGTCATCTTTTAGAATTTGATTTCAATGGGAGTACTGCCTGAGCATGAAGTGCTAAATAGGCTCCATTGTTAAATAATGGCTGTATCATAGTGCTGTTGGCAGCCAGGCAATGCCCAAATGTAATCAAAATGATGATTTTTAAAAAGGGAGATTCCTGGCATGTAGTGGATTTTAATACAATGATATTTGCATTTACATATAAACTTGACAGCTACTTAATGTATTCTGCAAATGACTCAGTGGGGTTTGGTGCTTGTGCAAGGACTATGCCCACATCATTGCTTCATACGTTTAGAGTCTGTGATTTGTAATACCTGCTAGAATGTTTGTAGTATATGTAGCATTTGCTATGGCGAGCAAGGGGAGGAATAGTGCAGATAATGAGGCACTCTTATCTATTTTATACTGGCAAACTTTTCCATACCACCACTGTATTTAAAAATTGGATCATCTTTTATATCAGATGTATTCCATTTTAAGAGCTCATGTTCTGGGTCCTGATGAAAGTTTCCATTTACTTCACAACATTATATGTTTGCTTTTTATATAACTGGTTGGGTTTTTTTAATTTTCTGATGAAGAGACATATGCCTCTTATTGTTTTGCAATTTTTCCATTTTGGCTGCATGTTTTGCTAAACATAATCCTGTTGTTGGCAGGTCAGATTGTTCTTTGTGTGTTTAATGTTTTTACTAATCACACATTTTATTGTGTGAAAACATTTTTCCCTCAAGAAGGATGCGGGGTGGGGGGAGTGGGGAATAGAACACCAATTACATAAATTATATAGGTACCAGGGGCTTGGGCAGTTACCTTCTTTAGGCTACTGCAAATGTATTCCATATCTATTTCCCTCTCTCTCTCTTTTTCTCAGCTAGCTGCTCTTGAGCTTGTCTCTTGTTTGTATCAGAGTGCTGCAGTCTGTCGGTGCCCCAACGTTCTTAGTTGGCCTTCTCCAGGTCTGCTCCTCCTTTCTGCATGAGACCTGTAACACCTGCTGAGACTTCTGTTCATCTCTCTGTATGGGCCTTGAGTAAACCCCTGCTGAGCAACTCAACTGCCACTTTGATTGTGGTTTTGCCCTTTTTGATTCTTGCTGTGAGACAGCAGAGTGCCTGGAGATTTGTTTTGAGTTGTCTGAACTCTGAATATAGTTAGCTAAAAAGCTGACCAAGGTCAGCATTCTGTAAGTGAACTTATTTACCATTACAGACATGAAAACCTTTTATCATATGTGACCTGGCTGCCTGGTATGAAAGTGTGTTGGGTCAGTTTGTGACAGGTTAGTGTCAAATATTACAAAAGAAGCACCGATAAGGCTGTGTGTGTGGGTTTTTTTACATTATAGAGTTTAACTTTGGCTGATCTTGTACTTTTTAGGTAGTCATGTGATAGTTCTATTCAAACCGTAAATAGAATGATACAGTTGTTAAAATGGGGAGTGATAAAAGGAATTAAGTTAAATGCTTACTAAGTATATGGGCATTGAAGACCATGTGAAGATACAAAATGCTATAATGATGTTACTATTTATGGTGTTTTTGTGACTGTGATGATGAAATATTTGACATGTAATAGAAAACACAAAAGTATTTGGTAAAATGTTAGTGAAGATATTCAGGATCCCAGTTGTAGACTAGATCCTTGGCTTTTGAATGTAGCTAATGATTTTTTTTCAAATGATAAGGGTTAGCATCCAGATGCAGAATATATTGGGCATGTATGAAAACAAAGAAGGAGCTCTGTCTTAAAAAAAAAAAAAAAAAGGAAAAGGATGTGTTATACTTTGTTTCAGAACACAGTGTATTTCTAATTGTGAGAAACTTGCTTTTAAACAAGATTTATTAAAGTTATTTTTTTGCTTGGCCTGAGACATTTTGTTCAGTTGAGCACTTCTTGTTTGCTAGAAGTTGGGGAAAGGAAAGGGAGGGTAACCCCTCATTTGGCAGAAACTAGATAGACCCACCATAGCTTGGGTTTTTATCATTTAGTGATAACTCCTTAAGGCAAATGAAGAAACTATCGATTGGCTTTGAACAAAGTCTTAAACCCTTATCTAGAAGAATGTAAAAGTTGCTGAACAATCCCCTGTGGATTATGTACTCAGCCAATTTAACAATTACTTTAATTGATATAACAATTAAAACATGTTGATTTACACCTAAGTACAGTTTTTATAGTAGGTTTGGTATACATATTTCCCAGGTACAAAAACTAGATGCAAGTATTTTAAAAAGATATAGCTTAATGTATTTGGGTATTTGTTTTATAGAATCCTACATTTTAGTATGATATAAAATAGTAAAATATGTATTTCATATTCACAAGATGGTATTTTTGCTACGTTAAGATGGCAACTTGAATTTAATTAAAACAGAAGACCAACACTTCAAAATTATTAAACAAAACATGAATGTTTTGGATTCAGAAACAGAAACTTTTAAAAAATAAAACATAGTGCACATTTACAATTAACTTATTTATTAAATGCTAGTATTAACTGTTATAGTATTAGCAATATGAACTGTAGTTGGTGAATTAAACCAATTATTCCAAATCCCCGTGGGGAAAATTTTCTAAAATGCCCAGGTGGAAGTCATTTGAGCATAAGTTCCTACTTGCTTAATTCTCTTTGAAATGAGTCAGTCAGTCAGCAGTGTTTTTATCTTGGTTGTTTTGAAAATGTTTACCTCCTTCCAAGTTTTTAAACACATAAATTTCATCCATCTCCCCCTTTTTATTCATAGACTGAATGAGAAAAACAAACTTTCCTGCTTTTCAACTCGCAATTGATTTCTCAACTTTGAACAAACCAGTCTAAATGAACACATTCATTCTGTGCCTGCAGAAGAGGATACTGCTGATAAAAGCTGGTTTAGCACTTCACCAGACTCTGGGTCCAGGTGTTTTGCTAGTGACTTGTACCACTTTCTGTAAAACACACTCAGCAAACATATATTGCTTAAATTAGATTTACCTCTAGCCCTGAGATGTATTAGGGTTGGCATGATCAATAGTTGATTAGTAGATGCCTTGTCATAGCAACACTTTCCTCTTTGACAGTTAGGTATTGTCGCAGGGCACTAAGGTACCTGGTCCTTTAAGGGCAGAAACTGCCTAGAGAGAGGGCCCTAGTAGCCAGGCAGAAACACCTCACAGGTGCAGGTTTCTGTGGCAACAGGCTAATGAGAGAATTAACCAGCACCTGTGCCCAGTCAGCTGATCGGAAGAAGGTGGGGCCCTGGGCATATATAAGCCCCAGGGCTGGAACTGAAGGCAGTTAGGGCCTTGGTAGCTGCCAGGGGCAGTGGAGTTTGTATGGAAAAGCTCCACCAAGATACCTGGGTGCTTGTTCTGCTGCTGGTGAGACTAATGAGCTTTAGGAGCTCCTAAAGTACCTGGGGCTAGGAGGCACACATTGTTGAGGGAGAAACTGGCCCTTTTAAAGAGGCAGAATGTGACCTCCAGTGTTATGGTTGCTGTTATGTTATAGCCCAGGGGTTCATAGTTGTTTGGAAGCAGGAGGCCTCATTGGGGCACACTACTGTGTAGAGCCCCAACCAGTGAGGGTGTGCAGACAGGGCTGCGGAGAACCCAGCACCTGGTGACAACAGGAGGCCAAACTAGATGGAGGCCTCATAAAAAGTGACAACATTTAATTACCATCTGTAAGGCATGGGGTATGGTAAAGGGGAGGTTTTGGAGCCATGCATCTAGCCCATAGGGCTCAGGGTGTCTCAAGAGGCATGGACTTTGAGTAAGTCCCAGCAAGGGATCCAAGGGCGTCAGGATCTAGTAAGGTTCAGTAGGACCATGGCCACACAATCTCATGGGAAGCTTCCCAAGTTATTATTTCATAGTTTCATAGATGTTAGGATCAGAAGGGACCTAATAGATCATCAAGTCCGACCCCCTGTCCTGGGCAGGAATGAGTGCTGGGATCAGATGACCCCAGCCAGGTGTCTATTCAGTATCTTTTTAAATATCTCCAAGGAAGGGGACAGCACCACCTCCCTTGGAAGTGTATTCCATATTTTGCCAACCCTCACTGTAAAGAATGTTTTCCTGATGTCCAATCTGAATTTGATCTCTTCCAGTTTGTGGCCATTATTTCTAGTTACCCCAATGGGCAACCTGGTAAACATTGTATCCCCTATTTCGTGCTGGCTCCCCTGATGAGTTTGTAGATGGCCACAAGATCACCTCTAGGTCTCCTCTTGCGGAGTCTGAAGAGGTTCCTGTCTTCCAATTGGTGCATATAGGCTTTTCTCTGTAGTCCTTCAACCAGATGAGTGGCCCTCCTCTGAACCCTCTTCAGACCATCCACAGCCCTCCTGAAGTGCGGTGTCCAAAACTGGATACAGTACTGCACCTGCGGCCTGACCAATGTTGCCTAGAGAGGAAGTATCACCTCCCTGGACCTGTTTGTGATACACCTACTTATGTAAGAAAGGTTGCAGTTAGCTTTACTTATTACTTCATCACACTGGTGACTCATGTTCATTTTGGAGTTGACTACTACTCCAAGATCCCTTTCCGCAGTTGTGCTACTTAGAATTGTACCTCTCAGGTTATGGGAGTGTTGATGATTCTTCCTCTCCAGGTACAACACATGACACTTATCCTTGTTAAACTGCATCCTATTTTGTTCGCCCCATTTTCCCTGCCTGTCCAAATCTGCCTGGATTCACTCCCTGCTGTCTAGTTTGTGTACCTCCCCTCATAGTTTTGTGTCATCAGCAAACTTGGACCTGGTGCTTTTTACTTCCTCATCCAAGCCACTAATGAAAATATTGAATAGTACCAGTCCCAGGACAGAGCCTTGGGGAACTCCACTGCCTGTATTTCTCCACGTAGAAACTGACCTGTCCACTACCACTCTCTGGGTGCATCCCAGATGCTAATTTTCTACACACCAGACTGTGTAATAATCTAAATTGCAACTGTTTAGTTTATTTGTAAGAATTGGGTGTGACACTGTGTCAAAGGCCTTTTAAAAATCTAAATAAATAAAAAGGCCTTTGACACAGTGTCAAACAACAAGATGTGGCTGGTGAGATTAGAAGGTGTCCGCAGGGTGAAGCTGGCACGGTTACAGGGCCCTAAAGACATCGTGGCCATTTCTAGGGACTCCGTCCCATGGCAGGTATCTACGCTGGTACTTTGTGTTCATAATGTTGGCGAAAAAATGAGGTGGAATAAATGCTCGATCCAGCCACATCTTTACTGGCTGCAATTTAACTTTGCTGTTGGGTATTCATTGTTTCAATGTTTTTTCAAGTTCATTCCAAATTTCAACAGTATCTGCAATACAGCCATGGATCTTTGTTTAATTGGCATGGTCCGAAGTTATGGAAATAAGTTTTTCTGTATTCACCCTAGTTTCTACATTTTTCTTTAATCCAATGCTGACTACTCCAGCTATGATACTTCCATTAATTTTTTTACTGTTTACCTCACAAATGGTCACCAGAATAGGCCAGTTCTTAATAAATTCACAGATTCACAGAATTTTAGGGCTGGAAGGGACCTTGTGAGATCATGGAGTCCAGCCCCCTTGCTCTAAACAGGAAAGACTGCTGGGGTCAAATAACCCCAGCAAGGTGTGCATCCAGTCTCTTTTTGAAGATCTCTAGGGCAGGTGCCTGCACCACCCCCGCTGAGAATCTATTCTAGTCTCAAATAGCTCATAGCAGTCAACCACTGAATTCCATCATGCATCTTGGGGGAGAACTAGGTTGGATTCTGTAGCTCAATCTTCAGTGAAGCGCGAGCAAATTGGTTGTTATGGAAGTGATTTGCAATTTCAACAGTATTTTCCCTTATTCTTGGAGTATTTAAATCTTTAGCTAAAAGAGGCATTAAAAGAGTCCTGTACCCATGTATGTTTTAAATTTGCTTTGTTATCTTTTACATTTCTTCTCATCTTTCCTACATTTGTAGAATTAGGTTCCAGCAACTGTGATGACTCTGTTGATCCTTTGAGTCCACTAGTATAGATCTTGTATCTCTTGCAGGGTCAGGCCCCTAATACATGAAATATTATATCATATTTTTAAAGCTTGACCTCAAAAGTTAAATGTTTTCTCCCCTCATTCTTATATAGAAGGAAACCAGCCTTCAACTCCGGAGTTTTTAGTAGAGGCTCATTGACTCAACATATTATTTTATTTAAATAATTTTAATAGATTATATTGAATGCATACCATGGCCTATGCTACATTAAATTCAAATTTCATTTTAAGCTGGTTTATTTTAAAAAAAGGAAAACAATTATAATCTAAATTAAAGAAATCTGATTTAAATTTTTAAAAAAGCTGGGTTTTTAAATAATAAAATATTTTTTTATCCACCCTGGTGGCAGAGTTGGAGATGACAGTAGAATGGGTGAAGTGATATACTGTGAGGACAGTTCAATACTATAGAACAATCTAGAAGAGTCATTGAGCCAGGCTTCTCTGTATGCACAATTTTGAGACAGCCAAATGCAAGCTCAGACATATAGAAATATAGAATTTAAATCACAATTAGAAGATTGGTGACTATTTTGGAGATCAGTTGCCCTTTAAGGGACTCAGGCATCATAGTGGATAACCAAGAGAATATGAATCTCTGATGCAATTTGGTGGCAAAGACAGAAAATGTAGTCCCTGGATGTATGAGTAGAAAAATATTGAGTAAAAGTGGAAAGGTGGTATTACCTTTGTGTATGGCAGTAATGAGACCATTACTGGAAAACTTTGTACTGTTCTGGTGTCGGCACTTTAAAAAAATATGTTGAGAAATTGGAAAGGGTTCAGAAAAGAACTACAAGAATTATTCAAAGTCTGGGAAACTGAAAAATGTCTTGCAGTGAGTAATCTAAATAAGATTGAGCTTTTAGTTTTTCAAGAGAAGGTTAAGAGGTCACTTTGATCAGGGTCTACAAGTACCTTCTTAAGGAGAAGATTTCTGATGGTAGAGTGCTCTTTAATCTAGCAGACAAAGGCATAACATGATCCAGTAGCTGGAACTTGTTGCTAGACAAATCAGGCTTAGAGATGAGGAAACTTATTTTTAGCAGTGAGACTATAAACCATTGTGGGCGATGTAGAGAATAAGAGAACTTTGGGGATGAGGTTATTTTTCTGTCTTTGGAAGTCCTTGCATAAAGTTTGGATGACTTTTTCTAAGGCTATGATTTCCAACCAGGGTAATTAAGAATCCTTTTAAGGGTGCTGTAGGGTACCATGCAATGTTAGAACAGTTAAGTATGTATACACCTACACACAGGATGAACCCAGAGATTTCAAATAGGAATTTCATAGTGCCAGAAACATTCTGACATGTTGTGGTCTTTCTGGGTTCTTTGCAACAGAAGAATTGCTCCAATACTTTCTATAGTAAAAAAAAAAAAGTGAAAGCTAAGAGAGAGAATTTTCTGAGGGGTGCCTTTACTCTGAAAAGGTTGAGAACCACAGCTTTAAAATAGGGTACAGCTCAAGCAGATGCTATGGGATAGTATGTTAACAAGTTATAAAAATCTGCAGTGTTTTGTGTTTGTTTCCTTGCCATGCACTTCGTATTTATAACATTACGTAAAACTTACAATTTATGAGAAAATAAACATTCAGACAATTCATTCAGCATGAAGGACTCTATATTTTTTTTAGATACCCTCTCATAAATCAGGTTTGGTAGTGATTCTTCAAACTATTGTGTTTTGGAAAGGCTAGTTAAAGTTGAACTTTACTTGACAGTGTTGAACAATGGCAAAGTTATCACTCTGATGTAACGTACAACACAAATTTTTTTTTAATTGTCTATTTGCTAGTCTTCTAGTCTTAAAAAAATACCAAAAACAGGAACTGTTCTCAAAAATCATATATCAGGATATAGCACTTTTATGGTAACCATTGTATCAGAACCACTGAAACGTTGCTCATGAAAATTGCAGTACAGGGATGCCCAAACTCCAGCCCATGGGCCAAATCTAGCCCATAGAGTCATGGCATTCAGCCTATGGGTTCCCTGTAGGTTGGAAAATTTGGCAGCAGGGGAGCTCTGTGCACCTGGATGCAGCCCCACCGAGGCCAGCACCATGCAGTGGTATAAAGGACGAGCCTGCACCCCTGCAAGTCCGGATCAGTCCGGGCTGCTCCCCAACTTCTCTTGCTTGTGCACATACAGATTGGGGCTGCTCTGTGCACCCTTTCTGTCCTCCCCTCAGCAGATTGATCAGGGTTAGGCTGTAAATCTTCCAGTGGCCAAATTGGGCCTTGCTGTGCTGGCTGCATGTACTAAATCAAACTGACTGGCTGGATCTGGCCCATGGATGGACCTGGACCCTCCTATCCAGCCTGTGGGGTAAATAGTTTAGGCACCACTGAAGTAGTGCATAAGTATGACTTAAAGGACCTTCAGAGGTCTGATGAAACAGAGGTTGGCTTGTTCTGTAAGTGGGGAGTATAGGAAATAGAATAGGTCTTTAATGGAGATGGTTTCAACCTCATCAAACATTGATAAAAACATTTTTTTTCCCCTGGATGCTACACTATTAACCTTAAGGCAAAGGGGTCCTGATTTTTGGGGAAGGGGTACATATAACCATAGATTATACACATAAATTGAGTGGGAAATGTGATTGTGTTACACAATGGATACATCTACATGTGCACTTTACTGCATTAATTAGCTCTGCAGTAAAGCATCACAGTCTACACATGCACTGGTATTAGAGTGCAGTAAACTAAATTAACTCTGCCATAGGAGTTAATTTAGTGTGCCGAAACACACATGTAGATGCTGACTATGGGCATACATAGCGCCTGGTCAGCTTAGCCGGCCAGGAGCCTGCTCTGCTCTGGCTCAAATTGTTGCTGTCCCAGGAGCACGTGTAGATGCTGTATCCAGGATTAGTTGACTCTGGCTTGAACTGCTCCGGAGTTTATTGTGTTGCATTTAATTGTGACACAATAAACAATATTTAATTGCATGTGTAGATGCACTCAGTGTGTTAGAAAACAACTGACTTGGGGGGTGGGAGGAGAAGGATAAAACAGCTGTTGGCATATGGACAGAGTTGGCATCTGGCTTTACCTTATGCCTTTTGTTGCTGGAGTTTTGAAGATGGTTATATGTATAGCAACCTTACTTTATGCTGTAGTATACAGAAAAAGACTGTTCCTGCAAGAGAAAGGAGCAGAGTATTTAAAAAGTTGCACAAAAGACACTCCAAGCCCTCAAGGTTTCTGAATTCACCCTTCTTCCAAATCTTTCCCAAGCTGTAAAATAAGACTCTTGTTCCAGATAGTTGGGTTAATATGTTCCACTGCTGACTCATCTTCAGCACCTGTTGGGATTTTCAGTGTAAGTGGAGAGAGCAAGTGGGCTTCACTGGAAACAATCTCCCATGCAAACTTGTATTTTCATTATACTTACGCTTATCCAGTTTTAGTTAAAGTAAAAAACAAATGAACACAACCTTAAGATCCAGGAGTGTGTAGAGCCTTAGAAGATTTGTTAGGGAATCTTCTGAAAGGAGTAGAGATCACCATACCTGTCCTCAACAGGGTACTGAAGAACCCAAGAGGGGTTGGTTTTGTTGTTGGGTTTTTTGTTTTTGTTTTTTTTGGTGGGGGGAGGGATCCCATGTGGTATATTGGTCATTTGTGCACTGCTGTCTTTCAAAGGACATTAACAACTGAGGGAGATGTTTTTTAGACCCACTGATTGAATGTAGCATTGGTAGAATGTGTTTAGAGCTGAAGAGTTTAAGTTTGACCGTGGGAACCACAGGAGGATGAGTATGTAGTTTCTGCCAAGTTGTTAAACACCCTCAAAGTTTCTTACTGCTGTTACAAAATCCACTGTGAAATATGTCCTCTATTTTTAAATGAAGACTGACAGCCATAAACAGGAAATTAAGAAATACTCTCTTGGTGATGTTTGTGGATGGGACCAGTTTTTTACCAATCTGTTCCATTCCATCTAAATTTCCTGTCTGTGTTACATTTGACTGTAGTACTTGTGGCTCCGATCAAACTACTGAAGTTCTGGAGAAATGCCTCAGATAACAGATGTCATATTAGCATACACAATATTCAAGCTAGGTAGATATGGTAAGAGTGTGTACATTTTAGCATGTTGAATAATCCTTTAACCAGACAGCTATTCATAGCCCATTTTAAAAATTAATAACAGGAAGAAAATAGATTAATAGATGTTTCAATTTTGTTCCTTGAAACATGGATCAGAGATTTTGTACAGTATACAGACAAGTCATTGGTCATGGAAAGGTCAAAGAAAGGTCTTTGTATAGTAGAATGGAATAGTTAAGTAGTTCACTATATAAGTTTTTGAATTGAAAATATGTTTGCTTTAAGCATAGCTTAAATCAGAAGAAACAGTATATGCGTAAGTTCTTGCAACACTCCAGCTAAGAAGAGATGAAAGAAAAACATATCCATAGTGATGCCCATAATAGCACCAGCAGCCAAATTAATAGTGCATCATTTCTTTGTGTAATTGAGCATACATGGATAGCTTTGGTCTTTCATAATTAGCCAAGAGTGAAGTAGCTTTATTTAGACCAACAAGACTGTCTGTTCAGTAAATATCTGGAAAGTATTGCAGGTTTCAGGGGAGGTAGTTCACTGTGCTGGAAACTGAAAAGTAGCTTCCATGAGTCTAGCTCCTTTATTTAAAGCAAGTGCATTCTGCCTCTTGCAAATCAGTGCATAACTCTAGTATTATGATTGGCGTGGTTGTTAATTTCTGATTTGCAAATTTGCGTATCAAAGGAGGCAGTGATGAAGATGGGTATTTTTATTTTCAGTACTTTAGTCTTTATCTGTTTTTATAATGTTTGTGAAATGTTCTATGGCCTTCTTGAAAATAACTGCATTTTAATTTTATTAGTGGTTTGTTCTACATATCTGTTGTCTTATACTGTTAGCTCCTGTCCAGCTGCTTCCCTAGGGATAAAATTGTAAAAATATCTTCACTCTTCAAATGTGAAGTCATCTTCAGGGATCCTAGTTTACTCTGATAAAAAAATATATAAACCCCAATTTTTGGATTAAAAAATGTAAACCAAAATCCACATTTTTCCATGATCAGAATGAGATACCATAGATAGATAGATAGAATGGTGTTTCAGGCATTTCATTTTAATCACCAAAAACTGGGTTTTTGGGTTACTTTTTTTTAATCCAAAAATTGGTTGTTTTTTTATCAGAGAAAACCAAGATCCCTGGTCATCTTAAATAATAATAAAAAACAAACTACTGATTAATCTGTCTACCTCCTTCATACAAAAAAACAGAGAGAAAACTGTACTTGAACATAAAAATGAACACTATTTCCAGGCAGGTGCAGTTGCACCTTGGATTGATTTGTGGTCCACCTAAAGTTTAAAGCCAACTGGCTGGCATGGCAGCATCATTTCTAATCAGGCAACACTGAAATATCCAATTGCTTTCATGCCTCATTATACTCTACCTGAAGCCTTCTGAAGTCTTCATTACACTGGTGTTAAGCACCCATTCCCCTTTTTGATGGTCTTGATGTTCAACTAATCAAGCTAACCTTCCCTCTGCAATTCTGCTGCCTGTTAGCTGCTCCTGGTAATGTAGTTTCTATTTCACTGTTGGAGGCTATTTTTAATTTGTTCTGAAAACGTTAACTCAGGTGTGGGAATAACTTTCTGTGGAGCATTGGTTGCATTGTCAAGATGCTCCAGAAGGCTAGCCCTTGGTTTTAAACTTGAAAAAGACTTGTCCATTCATTTCTAATGACTGGAGGGCTAATGGAACAAAATATTTTGCTTATTTTTTGCCTAGTTTGTTATGATGCACATTCCAATAAATGTATATATTTTTTTGCTTCAATCTTAAACTGAATAATACAACCCTAAGCCCCTAGCTTATTTGTAAAACCTTTAGGTTCTTTTTAACTTTATTAAAACTTTATGTTGTGTTATGTAATATCCATCACCTGCATCCACTCTGTTCAGATCCTAGATCCGCCTGTGAACATTTCCATGACAGCAAGCTAAATAATCACGATAAGTGTGGCTTTAATCATCTTCAGTGACTTGACACGCAGTTGCATTTCATATATTTTCTAAGCCTTGGGGTAAAGCTCACTTATACAGGTGTAGTTTTTTGTCATAACATAGAAGCTTTTTTAATGCAAACCACAACTTTCTTTACAAAGCAACTGAAGTTTCTTAGTGGGCACCAATACACGTGCCTGGTGCCTGCTCTGACACATTCTAATTAAAATGCATCAGAGCAGACTCCAATTAATTGAGTCTGCTGGAATGTGCTAATTAGTATGCTCCAGCAGCCTTGGTGTCACATGTATTCAGCATTCCCACACTTCAAAATGGTGGAGAGCTTTAGTTAAAAGAGCTCAACGAGCTTTAACTAAAAGGCTCTCACCACCGCTTTGAAACACGGGATGCCAGATGCATGAGATGTTGCAGGTGCTTTAGTCAGACTGGCTCCCAAGAGCCGCTCTAATTAAAGCGTCCCACCCCTTCACCCCCTAGCCCTGGAGTATGTGTAAAGATACACAGTGCTAGCCTTTCCCACTTCTTCCCTACAAAACAGTGAGGAGTTTTTGAATGAACTATCCTTGAACTCTTTCTGGTTTTAATCTAGAATCATCTGGTTAATAATCTATTTTTACCATATCTGACCAATTATTGATATTAAATGCATTAAGTTATGTATTCTACTTAAGCCAAGATATTTATCGATGCAGATGACACTGTTCCTACCTACTGCCCCTGATGATCATCTTGTCAATATTTCCCTGTGTTAGTTGGCTCAATGAAAATTACCTTATTCACTTTTTTGTGCCCAAAATTCTAATTATTCATTAATCTCAAAAACTAAACTTATCACTTATACTTTTAATCTATTATATTTGTGTAAATAATCACTACTTTTGTTTGACCATAGTTAAAATTAATAGGTAGACAGAGATATGTACTTGCTGCAACCACTAGCACATATATACATACTTGAAATATGCTTTTCTAGTTTGTGTCCTGGTTAACAGTCTAGCTGTACCTCCATGGATCTCTGTGCAGACTGAGTATCTGAATTATTTACCTGCTCTATACTGTAACTATACTTGTACCAGTACCCAAGCTAGTTAATACTGCAGTGAAGACATAACTAGTAGAGGTGAACTGATACATCGGCCTGATATCGGATCGGCACTGTTATAAAGAAAATTGAACATATTGGAAATTAGCCTGATGTGGCTGATAATTTGGCTGATAAATGCCTGTGTGTGCATGCAGCCACAGCGCAGCACGTAGACAGCGAGGAGCACAGCCCAATGGCTTGGAGAGCTGTGTGCAGCTGGTAACTCTGGTGTGGTACAAGGGGCGCGAGGTGGGAAGGAGTGTGGTGGGGCAGATCAAGGCCTCTGTGGTGAGGGGGAGGAGTGGGGCTCATGTAGGGGTTGGGGCAAGTGCTTCCCAGCTGAGGTGGGGCAGGCGCGGGCATGGGACAGAGCTGCGGCGGGGGGGCTCCCAGTGCTTGTTCGGAAGGGTATGGGGGGGCATGTGCCCCTGGATCAGGGTGGGACAGGCTGGGGCTGGGGTTGTGTGGGTCTCTTCCTGGCTCTCCCTACTCTGCCCCACACAGATCTGGGGGCACCTTCCATGCCCTCCCAGATGAGTGGCGCACAGATTGGGAGCCACCCCCCCTCCATGCACCTCCTGGCCAAGTTGCAGCTCCATCCTGCGCCCACACTACCCTGACTGGGCAGTGCTTGCCTCAGCCTCAACCTAACTCCTCCCTCACCACAGGGCCCTTGACCTGCCCCCCCCATGCCCCTCCTTTCTTCCTCCCCTTCCACCACACCAGACTTACCAGGGCATTCAGCTTTCCAAGCTGCCAGGCTGGTATTGGAAATCAGATTGGTATCAGCTGATATGCCTCCTTAAAAATTGGCTATCAGTATCGGCCCCAAAAATCTCTATCAGTGCACCCCTAATCACCAGAAACAAGTAAGATTTCTGCCAAACTCATAGATTAGTCTGGTTGGAGCTTATTGCAACTATATTGCTGAGCTCATTTATTATATTGCATCTGGCCTTCATAAATGTAGTTTGGTTAAAGTTTTCCATAGTCTTTCAAGTTGTGGCATACTTTTTCTAATCAGTCACCTAATACTGAATATGATTTTACCAGTTTACTAAAATGGTACTCCATTATCTCTGGTTATTACTTTCAGGTTAGTAGGACAATTTCCTTACTACATCTGTGTATAAATACTTAACAGTTTGGTGTCAAATGAAAAAGGTAAAGGAAAAACTATTGTACAGTTATACCATTATGAAAATACTATTATGGTTCTTTTTCAATATGTTACTGTTAATCTGGTTTTGCTTTCGGTCTGTTTAAACTTCGCCAATGACAGCCCACAGAAATCAGTCTGTTAACACTACAGCTATTCAATTCTTACAATAAGCATTGTGAATCCTTCTACAGCATCCATATTGTTTTAGAGCTCCTGCAGGTCTAAAACTTTTATTTATTATTTAAAGTATCCCTGGTTCTTTTTCAAAGTACATAACATGTGTTGCTTAATTATGAACACAGAACAAATCTTATATACTTGATACACTATATTTGTGTGTTTGCTGCCAATCATTTCAGAACATGTTGCCTGTAATTTGGTTTGCTGTGGGTGGATTTTGAGAAGATCAACTAAATATATTCCTCAGTCCTATAATTTTCTTCTCATTGCTCTATGTTTAGTTACACTTTCAATGTTTGTGCATTTCTCCAGCCTGTATTGTGGAATTAGACCTAAATATCAATAGCAAGTGTTTGAGGTAATTACATACATTCATTGTTTGGGTACCTACTGTCCAGCTAACATTTTGTGGGGTACTACTTTGAGCCATCTCCTCATTTAGCATGTGTGATTTACTAGTGCCTCTGACAGCTGCATATTTCAGTTCAGGTGTACATCTAATTTACATTTTGAAAGATTGATTAAAAATAAGGCTACTAAGAGAATTGTATAGAAGAGTAATATAAAATGTGCAGTCAGAACAGATTTTTTTCCTTAATTGTTGAAAAATGTATGTACAGCATACTGGTCTGTCATAGAAAAAGCAAAAATCTCACATGAAGAAGTTCATGAATAGCAGCAAAACAGAGATGCATAATTTATGCATACATTTTCAGCTGCTGGAGCCAGTGATGTCCTAAACTCTCACCAGTTCAAAATGTCATAAAGTTTTTAGTGTTTAGTCTTTGTCTTTCTCTTGAGATTTCCCTTCTCTTAAATTGTGCCTCAAGACATGCAGTGGGTTACTCTCAATACAGTTGAGTTTGATTTGATTTGAAATATGGTCTGAGGTAGGGTTAGCGCTAGTTAATTCCACACAACTATACACTAAGAGTACTATAGCATAAATAGTGAGAGCGGTGAAAGTAAGCAGTTCAGAAAATGTCTTATACTTTAGGTCTTCTGTTATAATCAGTCTTTTTGTGAGCATTAAGGTATTTTTTGCAAAATATATTGCAGATGAGTATTCTAGCAAACTTCTAGCTTTATTTCGTTTATGTAACAAATATCACCTCTTTTTCTGGTGTTATGTAGAACACACGTGTAAAAAAACAAGGAACTTACTATCTTGAAGTCAGATTCTGAAGTGTGCGATGCACTGGGAAACCCAAGGGAAGTAACTGAATTTCTCTCATAACTGGCAAAAATGATCAGATACGGGACTCATGGAAGAAGTGGTTTGAGGAAAAAACTTAGACTGGTACATTGGACTTTAGTGAGCATTTGAGGCATAGGTTCTGCATGATAGAAGGCAATAATGGCAGGAAGGTAAGAATAGGCAAAAGTAATGAGGTATCCTACTGAGGCTGGCATCATTGGGGACAGGGGTATAAAAATCAGGACCAGTTTAGCTTTTGGGTTGGATTGTTTTGTGTGTGACCTGAAAGATGAAATAGGAAGTTTTTGCATTAGGGGAGGGGATATTTTTATCCACCATGAAGCAGTCTTTCAACTGCTTAGTCATCATTATGTGATATATTTGCACTTAACATTTCATAATAACTGATCCTCTTTTCTCTTTCTCTTTTTCTTTTTTTGATATTTGCCATGCTACAAAATTGGCCTTTGTGAAGATTGCTGTGTTCACTGTATCCTGGCATGCTTGTTTTGTGAATTTCTCACCCTCTGTAATATTGTTTTGGGCCAAGCATCCTGCGGCATCTGTACTTCGGAGACCTGCTGTTGTTGCTGTGGAGACGAAATGGGGGAGGACTGTAACTGCCCATGTGATATGGATTGTGGCATAATGGACGCTTGCTGCGAATCATCAGATTGTTTGGAAATATGTATGGAATGCTGTGGGATTTGTTTCCCCTCATGAAATATTTATCACTTTTTATTTTATTCTATTAAAAACTGGAGAGCTTTTCTTTAAATACTTTTGAAGAAAGACAAGGTAAGATTCTCACACAGCAACTTAGTATTTGCACTGTTTAACTCCCTTGGTATAAACAAAAAGATTAAACCTCTACTCTTAACAAATATGTTACAATTCAGCTTGTGAAATTTAAATTGTTTTCCAGCCCCCTTTTGGCTTTGCAAATGTAAGTGTTTATTGAAAGCAAATTTAGCTTGCTAAAAAAGCTTGCTATTGCATATCTAACTTGTGTAGAATTGCCATATGAAGTTAGCAATTTTACAGGGGCAAGATTTCACCTACTATGTCTCAAAACAGAAGAAACTTTTTCTATCTGACCTGTATTATCTTTCTTAATGTTACTTGAAATCTTTACTCTTACCACCAGATTTTGAAGGCTTAGGTAAGGATAAATGTATCTTTTCTTGGTTGGACTAGATGATAAAATAACTACAGCTATAATATGGAGATCATCAAAAAATATTTCAGATTTTAAACCTATACTTGAATCTGCCTACTAATTTTTGTGGTTTTCCAACCACATTTTCTCTTTCTACTGTTGTATGAAAGACCCATACAAAAGAAAGGATATAGCTGATAAGCAAAATAGTAAACCTGACAAAACACGAAGTGTAATCATCAAATGCTGAGGGTAAACTTCAATAGTATATTATTCTTAAGTGTCACTTTTTAAAGTGTTGCTTGCAAATAACAGCGTGGGAGGAGTTTTCAAAAATGTTACATTTTTAGGTTGCTGGTATCCATTTAAACTAGGAGACATGAAATAATAGCTTTAAAAACACATAGTATTCAATGGCCAAAGTTTTATTTTAACATCCTGTAAATACAGTTTTTTCAGTAAGTCTTGATTTTTTTTCTCTCTGTGTTATTGAGAGCAAAAAAGATCCAGCATAGCTAATGATTAGAGAATTTCCACATGTTGGGAAATAATGGTGCCCATTTACCTTAGCATCTGTTAGCTTTTTCTTGGTACTCATACTAATTATCTGAACCACCTGTACACTTTGATTGGACATGTTTACTTTCCTTTGTATGCTTCAGATTTCCTATTTATAGTGTATTGGTTCAGTTAACTTTGGTAAAGTAACAACTGTCTCTGATGGACAATAGCACATTTCCATACGTTGAACTGAAAGTAAGTGATTCTTTCCACTGTATAGAAGACAGTTTACATAAATGTGACAAATGAAAAATCACAGGAATGTGAAATTGACCAAGTCAACACATTGTTTAGTCTTAATCTAGGGCCTGGTCTGGCAAACACTGACTAGTAGTGCTTACTACTGCAAGATATCACTGATAATTAGGTAACTTTATTCTCATTGATTCTGTTGAGCTAGAAAGGGGTTTCCTTCTACTTTCAAACCTCCAGCAAGCATTGTGGTATATTCCAGTCTGAATGTGGATTTATTCAGAAGTTAGCTCTACATGTATAGGGCCACATGAAATTCTGATTTCACACTGATAAAAACCAGGTGCATTTCCAGCACCTTCCACAAATGTAATTTCATTAAGGAAGCACTCAGATATTATGGTAATGGGCACTGTAATAAAGAGCTACATGGTCAAAGTGATAAAAATTGCTAAGCTCAGAATCAGGCCCATGGGGCTGCATTACAACTACAAGAGTCTGAACCACCCTGGGAAAAAGAAAGAGGCCCACTAGCTGAGTGGCAGTGCCTGAAGGCATTTTGCCTTTGTAAAGGCATAATGCTTCTGGAGGAATTGGAGGCACCATGTGAGAACACTGGGATTTGCTGCACCTTGGAAAAAGTGTAGACAGTACTTCAAGTGCAACTCTAGTAGATGACAATGGTGGTGAGGACATGCTCTCTGGGGCCATGTGGCACTGAAAACTATGCTAGCTGTATTGCCCTCTGTATTTTTTAGCACAGACAATTAAATTATGACTCTCTAGTATTTGTGTGTGCTTATGAAGTAGGGTTGAAGGACTTCCTGTGTACCTTCCTTGTGGTGAACTCTTGCCAGAGCAGTCACAATGTGATTTTGAGGTTTTTGGAAAACTATGCATTTGCATTTGGGGCTTTTAAGTAAACATTGAATTTTAAGAATTGTTCACAATTTCTATTGGAAATAAAATAGCAGACCACAGGCTATTTTAGCATAGACAATGACAATTCTGACCTATGAAAACTCCTTTTTCCCTGATTTAAAGTTTGCTTGTTCATGTGGATTGTTATATACAGAACTTTCTGCTTGTTGAACACTTTAGAAACTGGGAAATGTTGTTACTTTTGGGTGGTTGGAACTCAAAAATAAGCTGGGGAATGCATATACTTCTTTCTCTTTCCTAATGTCCAAATACAAGAGATATGTTTATTTTTTTCATAATAAAAATCAAAATATTTATATGCATCCAATTTTTATGTTTTCTTTTATGCCCATCTGATTTATTAAATAGTAGAAAATGAATATACTGTCTTGATTATAAAACATTGTATTGACTGGGAAATACCAGATTATTTTAGATTTAAATCAGAAAATAAAATGTTGATTGTGTAATTTTTTGACTTTTAAGCACATTCTGCTACTATTTGTCATAGAAATATTAGCACTTTTGTAATATTTATCTCTGTAGCAGAGAATATTAGTATGTAGTTTAAGGAGTTTAATTTTTATATTTATATTCTTAAATTTTTCCTTTATGTCCACTTTATAGGCAATCTTATAAGCACCCTTTGCATTAAAAACAGGCAGAATTAGAAATAGACAATGTGAAAGTGTAGATTAAATAAGAAAATCAGTACTTGTCTAGTTTATAAATTTGTGATGGACAATTACCATGTTTCAGTGTTACAGTTTACAACTAATAAACTGGCCCCATTTTTAAGGGAAAAAATTGTTAACTTGTTTTTTTTATTGTATATTAACTGGATCTATGTTATTCTAAAACACTATTTTGAAATAAAGAACTTTATTTTGAAACTGTGGAATATTTTTGTTCAATTGGTATTACTGTTGAATTTAAACACTGTGTGGAAGTTTCTACACAGAGACAGTTCTTTATGCATGACTTCCTGTTACCGTCTTTAGTGACTATCCTGGCCATACCCTTTGGATAACTCGCAGTATGAGGAAACCAATTTAGCTGTGAATAGTTTTCATACATCTTAGCAGAATCAGATCTTAAAATTTCTGGAGAAAAAATGGGTTTTCATCATTACCACAAGTTAAAACATCCTGTAAGTTTAAAACATATCTTCCATATTAATCTCTAATGTAATTCCTTTGATTTATATGGACAGATACCAAGGAATACTTTTGTTCAAAATAGTTTACTATTCTTTAATATATCCCCTGAAATGTCCCTTTCAAGTTACTGAAAATCTAAGCTAAACATAGGACTAATGTTTTACAATTTACAGTATTTTATAGGTTGCAGTATGACTATTATTCTCATGAATCTGTAAAATTTAGGGGTTTTTTTCTACATGAGACCAGAGCACTGTTTTAATTTAGGGTTTGACTTGAAATGTAGAAGGCCAATAAGAAACTTATATTTTAGTTTAAGCCACACTTATTTCAGTTTGGCCAAGATGAATGGAAACAGATGCATCTAAATCAAAACCAGTACATTTCAAACTGAAAGAAGAGCATCCTTTTGGACTTTCAAAACATTATTAAAACATTAATATTTAAATTTATAGTGGTACAGCTTTTGTGTCTATACAAAGCCACAGGAAATCTGAAATATTCGTATGGAATCTCCAGTAGCTCTTACATAGATAAATACTGAATGAGATTCTGGACTTTGAAGGCTACATAATGAATTTTTGCTTTTGTGACTGTTTGCTGAAAGAGGATTATTTTTTGTGAAAAGTTTTCTAATTCTTGGCCTGTTTTATTGTGAGGATCCTATTAATAACATATTGTTATAATTTATGTATTTTTGGAAAGTGATATTATGTATATTCTGCAGCAGTTCAGTCATAAGCCCCTGTTATCAAATACCTCACAAATTACTGAACATGTTTTCTCTCTAGAATTTTGGTTAAGCATACAAGTTGTACTAAAGATCCCTCTGGCTGTGCTTAGGACTCTAAATTCAAAATTGTCCTGTGCTTTCATTCAGAACAGAAGTACAGCAGAATTGTATTCAGTAACCAACAGCAGTCTAGGTAATGTTTAGAATGCTCTATAGATGTTTTATTCCAATCTCAGTTCAAGCAGTGACCAATTGGCCTGGAGAGGAAATGTGTATTCACTATGTGAAGCTTATGCTGTCTCCCAGATTTTCTGATACCTACATTACCAATGCTTTCCAATTGCAAAGACAGCTGGCCCACTTAGACATCAAGATCAATTTCAAGCCGTTCTTTATAGTAGCTATGAAATATGTTATCCTGCACACACTTCCTCCAGATTTTCTCAGTAAACTCAGCTTTTCAGAATATGAAGCTGCACAATTTAGCTGATTAATAATAAGCACCAATTTTGGAGGAGCGAATGGTACTTGTCTTCTTTATTGATGTTCTGTGTTCTAATACCAGTGGTACTTAACCCACAGGCTGTATCCGGCCCTTTGCCTGCCTATGCTGTACCACTGGTTCGCTCCACAGCCTAAAGGTAAGCTTTCTTCCTCTCCCCACCCCATCACCCTCCCCTTTCTCTGAGTTGGCAGTCCTTTTCTTTCTTTCTTTCTTTCTCCATCCCTCCCTCCCCTACCTGGCTCACTGCCATGAAAGGCTGAGTTCCACTGTTTTAAGACTCTTCAACCACAGGGAAAGATTAATTTCTCTGTAGACTACATCACTGCAATACAGAGGCAGATGTAAGATCTGATTACTGAACTAAAACCTATATATGGTTTTTAGCATCTTGACTTTGTTTTATTAGTGTTATTATTCGGATGCTATGTAATTTTGCCTCTCTTTAGCTGTGCATTACAAAGTTGCCAATTATGTTGCCATTTAACACTCAAATACAAAATAGAACACATTCTTTTATCATGTTCAGTACACATGGAGCATCTCATTTTCATTTACATACTCTAATTTCCCAACCATAATGGTCCACTATAATTTGAATGCTTTAAATGAACTTTCTGAGGTATAGAGTCAACATCCAGACATTGCATTTTCTTTTCAAATGGTACTGCAGACTTCCTCAACTGAAACATTGATTTGTATCATACTACAGAGAGATTTCTTTTGTACGGTATATAAAGTATATCCTAATGTATGTGCATTTCACATTACAAATAATTTCACTACTTGTATTTTCTTTGTAATCTTGCGCCAAAAAATAATCAGGAAAGAACATGTTCTTCATGTGCTTCTTTATTAGCTGTCTTGGACACTTTGGATACATGAATGGCAATGTATCTAGCATACGGTAGCTTAAACTTTGGTCTGTTCCATGTTTGGTAATGTAAACAACTCCAAGAAAATACTTATGAGGGGAATACATCTGATGCTCAGCTATGGTTTTCTTAAGTGGCTAAGTCAGTTGTGTTTTCCATGCAGAAAACCTCAGTAGCTTGATCCAATGGTATTGAAATGAAGGTTTCTACCCCTTACAAATCTTTTCTTTATATGGGCAAATTTGCTTAGCTACCTTTATTTATGCTGAGTAATTCCATACTGTGGAGTAACAATAATTAAAATCAATATGATTATTAATTAAATAATTTACTACTGATTCCTGAATCTGACCTACAGTAAATTTATCTGGTCTGAGGAAAATGACTTCCTTTTATGAATTTCCACCTAAAGATTTTTTTAATTCAAATTATGTAAAATTGTTACCATTGATAACTTACATATAAGACTGCCTGAACGAATGGTCCTAATGTAAGTGTCGTATAATATATGTGCCTTGGGTTTCTCATTAATAAAATGGAGATAATAATCCAACCTACTTTGTTAAAACAAGCAAAAACTTAAGATCTGATACAACTGCTATCAGATGTATCAGATCTTTATTTATATATAAAGATCGTTATGTTTTTACTTGTTTTAACGAAGTAGGTTGTATTATCGTGTGTGTGTATACATATACATCTTGACCAAACAGTTGCTTGGTTAACTGTTTTGCCAGTTAACTAAAACAAACAATCTCGCCATGCTTCCTGACAAAAACAAAATACCCATGCAAATGAAAAACTGAGAAATATAGTTTGAGCTGAACTGCATATAATCACGCAAACTGACAATCTTGAAATCTGAAAGGCCAGATTGATGTAGCTGATGAATTACATCCTTTCAGCTGTTGAGGACTGGCAAGAGAAAGACTTGCAAGCAGAACTATATTAAGCAACAAAAGTTTTCTAGTTTCTATAGAAAAAGAGATGATCTACTTGCTTGTTTTTGTATGTGATGTAAGGTACTTTGATTACATAATTACTATAGGCTTACAGGGATGGCTCAGATTCCACAATAACTTCAAGGTCATAATGAGTATTATCTACAGCATAAAGAGACGCACCATAGTCAATACACCTCAGATCTTTGCATAAGTAATCCATTTTGTGGAAATTGTACTTTGGTGGGGTTAAGCTTAAGAAAATGGAAGGTACCAATGACTGAAATATTATATTCAAGCATGTTACATTTGAAAGAATAATTAGATATATTTACACAATTACATTTTAGTAAACTATTATGCCAGCTTAACAGTAACACATTCTGGTAAAAGTACATTAAACAGCAATCCGAAAGCAATTTAGCTGCTGAAGGCATTATTTTGTATCTAATTATTCACAAATTAATGAAGAAAATTAAATTCCAATCACTGAAAAAATGAAGCAATGATGAGAATCAGAACTACAGATTAGTTAAAGCAAAGCTATTCAATGCATAACAGAATTAAAGCATTCTTTTATTCAAATTCAATGCTTAAAAAAGAACAAATCCATCATCTTGAAATTTGACTTGTAGCTTGACATTAAAAATAATATGAGTAGAATTTTCAGTGGGGTAAGCACAAAACTAGTTCAAGTAGTGTCACTCTCAATTAATGTACTCAGGTGGTGTGCCCATTAAAATTCCCACTTGTGGGATCAGCTCTCTATGCAAATGGGGTCATTACCTGGAGAATTTAATTGGGTATGACACTGGGAGTAGGAATTTTTCTTTCAAAATAAACCTACTTGCACACATTTTCACTAGAAATTTGATTGTTACATATACTTCATATTGTTTGGCTCTATAAATATTTACCAAAATTCAAAATGTCTTCACTTTATTTATTTATTTTTGCAGATGATTCATAATGCATCAAAATGATTTTAAATTGTCCTATGTATTTCATATGCAGGTCTTGTTAGGAGAGGCCTTTGGTAAAAATATGTTTTTTGCTGTTAAAATGATATTTTTATAACTTTTGCATCCTTTTAGAGCTCATATATTTATTTTAATTTAAAATAGCCAAAAGAATACAAAACTCATATCAGGTATATATTAGAACATGGATGCTACAACTCTTACAAAGTTTAATTTTACTTTTATTGGGTTGTGTTGCAGAAGCTTAGTATAAATGAAGTTAATATTGAAAACATTCCATTTTAGCAATGAACAAATGAGTATGAAATAGAGCCACTGAAATTTAGTGTTGGGAGTGGGCCCCCAAGAGATCACCTATTCAACCTCCCAGCACAGATTCAGGATCTAACTAGGCCTAGAACATCCTTGATAGGTTTCTCTGACCTGTTCTTGGAAATCTCCAGTAAGGGAGATTCCACAATTTCTCAAAATAGTCTGCTTTGGTCCTTCACTGCCCTTGTAGATAAGAGTGATTTCCATAATATCTAATCTAAATCTCTTCAGTGAATAAATCTAGTTTATTTTTTCTTCTACTACCAGTTGACATGGAGAATAACTGATCACCACCCTCTTTGTAGCAATTTTTACATTTTGTAATATTGATATACCTCCCCTTTTACCTACTATTCTCTAGGTTAAACACACTTAATTGCTTCTCTCTTTCCTCATAAATACAGCTTAAGTAAATGGTTCATGTTTCTAAGTATCAAAAAGATAATTTATTGCAACTAATCTCAAGGAAATGGGCCTTAGGCAGAGACCTTTATTGGACAGAGAATGATACTGTTTTACTCTGAATAGAAGAGAGGACAGGAAAGAGAGAGGGGAGTAGAAACATACTCCCTTCAGAATCTGAATGGGTCTGTGGCAAAAAGTCTGAACAGGAAGTCAGCTGTACCCTTACTTCTGGGCAGAATGTAGTTCTACAGACAATGCTATGAGTGATTTACAGAGAATATAAAAAGTTTCCTGGGGCAAATATCTGTAGTTTTAACTTATGAGCAAATGAATTAACCTACCATATCTATTTCTTGCTATTATATTCCACTTGGAAAGTAATAAGTAGGGAAAGCCAATTCCAATAGAATTTTTCTGCTGAGTAAGTATTAAAAACATGGTCTCATCATCACTAACTCTTTATTCCTCCAAAGCAATGAATGAAGACTTCCTGGATGCACCCCTGCTCAAAACATGGTTGCCTGATTGACCATGTATGTCATAGTGTTTGCCTGGGACTATCACAACATCTAGATCAGCAAAGCATGACCAGCACAGACAACAGCTGGGCAGATCATCGTTTGATACATTTCAGTCATGTTCATTCATATCCCCCAAAAATAATGTTAAAAAAAAAAAGCAGCAACCAAGGAAGAGGTTCAATATTGTGTGTTTGAAAAATCCTGCTAAAAGTGATAATTTCCTACAGTACCTTAGTGAGAAACTTTTTGACTTCCCTGATGACCTTGACACCATTGTTCACTGGGATTAGCCTCAAGAAAAGCATCCACAATGCATGCAAAGAATCTCTAGGACTCTCCACAAAGAAACATCAGGGCTGGTTTGATGAGAATGATACATAAAATCAAGTTCTCATTGACAGAAAAAGGAGAGCCTTCAAAGCTCATCAGAATGACATCAATTCCAAACACAATCAAAACAATCATCACAAGGAAGCAAGGTCTGGAAAGAAATTTGAGAGCAAAAGAATAAGTATTTGGAGGACAAAGCAGAAGAGATCCAAAAGTTTGCTGACAGCCACAACATGCATATGTTCTTCAGCACAACAAAATAAAGTACATATGAGCCATTCCTCTGAGGTTCAATGATGGGGCAACTTTTTTAAAGGCAGCTTTACCATCAACTCATGGTACAAGGAAAACTTTCAGGAGTTCCTGAACCAAGATTCTAATGCTGAAGCCAACACCATTGAACCCGTTCTGGAACACCTCCTTAAGAATTACCATGCAGATCCCAAAACTTAAATGTTTTCAAGGCCTCCTGATAAGCAAGTCCTAATGAACAGCCAAGCCTGTGGTCCTAAGGAAATACCAGCTGAAATGTATAAGTAAAGTGAAAAAAGTTCTCAGCAACTACTTATTGTTTTCATGAAAATCTAGATACGTTAAGAGTTTCCTGACAACTTGAGAGATGTCAGAAATGTTACCACATTCAAAAAAGGCAATAGATCAAATTGCAGCAACTATTGTAGTATCACAGTCTTGCCTGTAGCTGGGAAGATCTTTGACTGCATTCTCCTGAGTAGACTCACTTTCCTCACTGGGGAGGTTCTGTGCAAGTCTTAGCATAGTTTCAGACCACTCAGAGGTACAATAGATATGATTGTTGTTGCTAGACAGGTATAGAAGTTCCTCAAGCAGCACTGAGATCTCTACATGGCCTTCATTAACATAAGATCTTTGATTCAATTAACAGAGGGGCCTTGTGGAAGATCCTGATGATTGTCAATATTCATTACTATTATCAGACTTCTTGAAGGTGACATGATGGCCCTAAGTAATGGTGCAAAAAGTGACCCCTTTACTACTAGAACTGGAGTCAAGCAAGGGTGTGTGAGTTCATGATATTGCTTTCCATCTATATTGCAGCTATTTTGCATCTCACTGCTGATAGACTTCCATCTGGTAGTATCACATGGATGGGATATTCCTTAACATTGACTGGGCATGTTCCAAAATCAAGATAACCAGCACCTCTATTACTGATATTTAATATGCTGATGATTATGTAATGTGTGTCCACTCAAATAAGGAGTTCCAGGTTACTCTTCATTGCTTTTGTGAAGCACATGAAATGCTTGGACTCACTGTCAACTTCATGAAAACCATGATTCTTTAACAACCCAACCCAAACTAACCAGCTGTTCCTACATATATTACAATTAGAAGGCAATCCTTGGATATTGTTGAACATTTCCTCTACCTGTCATGTCACCTTTCTAAAAAAAGTAAACATAGCTGATGATATTTAACACCAGGTAAAATCTGTCAGTGCTGCCTTTAGACATCTCCAAAATCTTTGAAGATCATGACTTCAGGATCCACCCAAACCAGACTTCTTATCTACCAAGCTGTTGTCATCCCTACCCTGTTGTATGAATATGAAACTTGAATGACATACAGAAAAAACCTGAAAGCTTTGGAATATTATCACCAGCAATGTTGTCAGAACATTCTCCATATCATTTGGAAGGACAGAAGAGTGAATGCCAGAATTCTGGCTCAAGCAAGCACTACCAGTATTGAAACCATGTTTATACAGCACCAGTTATGTTGAACAGTACATATATTAAGGATGCCGGATAACTCCCAGCCTACTAGTGGTCAGTACTCTAGAGGTGGACAAAAGAAGAGATTCAAGGACACCCTGAAGACCAAGCTGAAGAAATGTGATATGCACATTAATACTTGGGAGACTCAAGCACTGACTCATGCACAGCTGTTCTATGATGTACAACAAGGCATTGAACATTTTGAGCAAACTTGCCTTGTTATGGAGGCAGATAGATAAGAGAGAGACAGGGGAAAGAGCTGTGACCCAACATCACCAGGACCTGCTCCTTCCTTCTGGTACTATTTGCCACACCTTTAGTCAAGCACGTCAATCTTGGGTCGGCCTCCTCAGCTATCTACAGGCTCATTGACAACTTTCCCTATTTACTGAAAGACTGTTATCCTCCTAGTGAGGGACTGCCAATGCCACTGCCCTAGCTGACAATTCCTGTCAAGCTTTTAAGCTTATTTCCTCAGTTAACCCACATCCTTTATATATTCACTAAATCATTTCCCATTTCTTATTTCATACTTCAAGTATGTATATGTGTACTTGCAATGAATAAATAAGGGTTTTGATGTAACTATCAACTGAATTTGAAACTTTCTGCAAAAATTAAATCTAATTGCAATTTCAATCACTGAATTTAAGAAAATAATTCCATTATAGGTAGGTATAACATTTCAGAAGAATTCAGAAGAATCTGAAGGATACTAATGTGGTACCTATATTCCAAAGGTGAAATTGGGATGATCCATATAGGCACAGGTTGGTTATCCTGACCTGAAACCTAAGCAAAATGATGGTAAATCTGATATAGGATGGATGAGGAATTAAAAGATAAAAATATAAGTAATAATATCTATGTAATTTTATGGAAAATAGGTCTTAAATAAACCTACTTCCATCAGCTGATGATATATAGTTTTGGTTGTTAAAGGTAATCCAATAGGTCTAATATTTAGACTTCTTCAGGCATTTTACTTGGGACTTAGATGATGCTTTGATTTTTAAAAAGCACAATAATATATTAATAAAATACATGCTCTAAATTAGGTAGCAGCTAAATGAGAGATCAAAAAATAATTGTCAATGGGGAGTCATCTTGGAAAAATGGAGTCTTCTCATGTATTTGGCCAGAATTGGTCCCAACCCTGACACTAACACCTCCTTCAATGATCCAAACAAATATTAATCTATAATCATTTCTGATAACATCTGTGGATGATATTAAGGTTGGTAGAACAGTGAAGGGTGATGATGAGGCTGTTATATAAACTGATATGGGCCCAATAACCTGGGTTAATTTAACCAAAATTCATTTTAATACAGCCAAAGTTATGCATATTAGAAGAAATAATATGGACAATAATTACAGAGTGGAGGTGGTTATATGTGAAACCAATGGCTCTGAAAAACAATCCCAGTGGATGAACAATGGCTTCTCTGTGCCAAAAAAGCATAAACTAATCCTTGAATGTTTAAATACATGACTTCTGAATTGGAGTAGGGAAGTATAGGTGTTTATGAGACCAATTTTATAATATTACGTCTTGGTCTAGCATCTGAATGATTGAAAGAATGTTGAGAAGTTGGAGATGAATGCAGGAAAGAGCTATACAAATTATTTGAGGGCTGGAGAAAATGATTTACCATTGTCTATTAAGTTCAGCAAACAAAAGATTGAGAGGTCACTTGATTACAATGGAGATGTGCCTTCCCTGGGAGAAAATACCAGGCTTTAATGTAGCAGAAAAGACATGGCAAACACCAGTTGAAGCCAAAAAATTTTTACATTTAAACCTTATTTTTTTTAATTAGTGAGAATTATTAATGACTGGAGCAGCCTCAAGAGAAGTGGTTGTCCCTCCATCATTTGATGTCTTCAGTTCAAGACTTGGATACCTCTCTGAAGCATATAGGTTAGCAAAACTCAAGTTGCTGAGCTCTGTTCAGGGGTAATGTAATACTGATGAAATTAGACAAACAGATGGTCCTTCCTCAACCAAAGATCTGTGGATAGTGGTCTAAATATCTTAAATACTTTAAGCTGATTTTTTTCAAAGTCTTTCTTTCATTAAACTTTAATAAGATAAAATGAAATTATCTTCCAAAAGCTTTCATCAAAATAATAATGAAAGAACATAAATTTAATGAAACATCACAAGAGCTAGGAATATCACATTTTGTCCTGGTGTGGTAAGGCAGTGTTCAAAATGCAGGGGATACTTTCTACCATATGTTCTGTAGTATCAAAGTATATACCAAATAAATTATGTACAGTTTGAGACCTGAAATTTGACTGACTTTCTCTAATGGCTTCTACAACAAATTTGTATTCTCCTGTGTCTTCTGATAATAACTGATATTATAAAGGGGTATGAGTGCAAATTTTTAATCGCTTTAGCATACATTGAATTGGTCCAGTGTAGTTTTACATTCACCATTAGTTTTAATCAGCCAAAATATCTCAGTAACTGCTTGGGATACTGTGACAAAAGCAGATAATTCCGTATTATAATATTTATTATAATATGATAGGTATAGGTTATAGTTCTGGGCTAATAATTCAAATAAAGACTAATTTCTATTACAAAAATGTAAAACACATTAAAAGTTAATTTCAAGGGCAAAGCTAAATTGAAGTCCCTGGGAAAATACTTTAAATTAGATGAACTACCTGTAAAACAAACATCACAGACATAATGTGAGTTTACTTTATATATAAAGTTAATAAAATAGGGTGGGGACTGAAATGAGCAGCACTGTACCACTTGTTAAGGTAAATAGTCCAGTCTTGGTGAAATAAAATATGAAAGTTTATTCAAGCTATAGGGATTTATTGAAAATTTAAAAGTCAAAAAGCAGCTTGGTAAATTAAATAAAGGACCACTGTAATTATATTCATTCTAGGCACAAGCCAGCATGACACCAGTTACTCTCTGGTCAAAACTTAAAAAAAACCCAACGAATTTGGTGGTGTTTGGTTTTTAGCCCTCTGTGCCCATGCAAGGGAATAAGAGGAGACTGGACATGCCTAGTGTGCTCTGTGAGTTACCTGTACCATAAGATACAATACAGGAGGGGAAAGCAGGGTATATGGGACATGAGGGATAATTTATTTTTTCAGTGTAGCAGGTGAAGTTCAAGACTTAGAATCTGTGCATCCACCAGTCTATTTCCTTGGCTTCTCCCAAGGCTCCATACTGCCCCTTGGTCAGGTCAAAACCAAGTGACAATTGTGCCCTGTAAAAATAGTATCTAGATTATTAGATCTCAAATATATACTGAGACCCAGTGGACTTTGTGAATAAGAAAGTTATCATTATTTTCTATTTTCCCCAAACAACTTCTTGCCTCCTTTGTTAAAGTCCCTAACAACTAGTTAGTAAGCAGTGGAGAGATTGGGGGGGAAATCATTTAAATCTTCTAAGGGATTTTAAATTGGAGTCAGGGTAATATTTTGGTAAATAGAAAAAAAATCTTCAGTTTCTTCAAAAGTAATTCTTTTCTCTATATTTATTTTGTAAATTGAACCTCATTCTTTTTCATACATACAGAAGTAATTTTTAAAAGCAAAAAAGGTTGTCTAATAAAAAATGCATAATGTGCTGCATAATTACATTCAGTTATCATTAATAAAGTATACTTGTAATTTTTACAACTAGAAGTAGCACTGTGGTTGTCACATATTACTGTACACACAGTATGATTGTTGCAGAGTAGACATCTGCCAGAAACATTTCAGGTTAGCATGATGAATTTACCTTAGCCCTGTCAGGAATCACATTACAATGCCAAAGTAGTGCTTTGAATATAGGTTGAAAAACAGAAATAAATTTGTTGAGGTAGGGCTTCAAATTCCCTCAGAATCATGTCATTACTAGAATTGTGGCTAAGCATGCATGAGCTTCTCTTGCTCCATGGGGGATTCCCCAGTAGTGAATGTTACTCAGTTAATCAGTGTAGTAAAAAGAAAGATGTTGTTGACTGTGGGTGATACAAGTAGGCTATCAGCACCCCAGCAAGGATTCTGGCACACAAAGGACATTCGATTTATACAAAAGTGTAAAGACTTTTTAAAGCGCAATGAGTCTTTTTGAGCCCTTTATAAAAATTAACATGTGAGGTATATAGTCTCTGTTTATCAGTGGCCCTCCATGGCAATTATAAAACAGATGCTTGATTTAGCATTAATTCTATGAGATGGCACCAGACAGCAACTTTTAGGGTAAAATGCTAATTCAGTGTGTGTGTGTGTGTGTGTATGTGCATACACACATGCACACACACTCTGAATAAGCAGATTACCGCGGGTGTGTGCATATGCATTTCCACACGCACGTGCGTGTGTGTGTATATACACATCTATCTATATAGCTCTACAGATAGGGGGGTGTTTGTGTGTGTATCTAGATTGATATTGATATTTGTCTAGATAAATAAAAACACACACACACACATCCATCCATCTATATATTTATCTGTGTGTGTGTATACATGCACATAGATATATATATCTATGCATATATATATCTGCATGTGTGTCTATATCTGTATATAGACGGTGTAAAGATATAGGTGTGTATATATACATACATATATACATACACACACATACATATATGTATCTATCTATCGATAGATAGATAGATAACCGAATCCTAAGTTTCAGATAAATAAAAGGGACCTGATATGAATCTCTAAGGGGTTTGCTGTCTATACAGTGCACTAAAATTCTTGAGAATCCGGATACTTTGAGAAAGGTAAGTGTTTCTTTTACATATATGATAGAAATGCCACCAAAATGAGTAATTGGGTGATGTCTTCTTCTTTGTAAAGTCTAATTGTTGTTTGTTTATTTCCATTAGGCATGAATAGTATGCTAGGTATTTTCCAAAGGAAAAGAAGATATAATTCAGAAGATATAATAGTTGATAAAATATTCTTTATATAAGGTAATTAAAAAAAATACATGTGCACCAGCATAAGCCAATTATCTCCCTACCTATTTGATCAAACATCTTTCACATAAATCCTGAATGATTTAGGACTGATAAATCAGGACCAAAGACTGATACACATGCTACATAGGGAAGCCCATTCCACATTAGGAAAAAAAGTGAAGAAGATCTAATGTGTTAAGGGAAACTCAGAATGGAGAATGTGGAAGATTGACCTCTTATTAGGGTATCTCAAATGTCAAAGCACTAAGGAAAGAACTGAATATGGGTTAACATGCAGGTCCCAAATAATGCAGTAAAATGGAAACTGTGCAAGTTTTCTCATGGACAGTGTAATGATTCCAGACTCTACCATAGCCCAGATTTCCCCCCTAAATTAAGTCCTATAGCTGTATACTACTAACTAGAGTCCATTTATGAAATAATTTAAATAAACAAGTAGGCCTGCATTTTAGAATGGCTTCAGCCATGGAGATCACTGAAAACGTGATCTGGAATGCCTTACTACAGCTATCTAGGGTTTGACGTCTGAATAACATCTGTTTTTACATGTTTATGGGGGGTTTTTGAGACCAGGAGAACTAAAAGCATACTTTGTTTAAAAAAAGGTGAAGCCTGGAATTCCATGCAGCTCTTGATTTCAGCAGCTTGAGCTTAAAAATATAGCAAAATACCAAATATTGTGACATAAATTAATGATAGGTGGCAGCACCGAGGCTCCTAACTTTGCTTGCACATAAGTGACACCTGTTTTGGGTCTCATCCTTCCTTATAATGTCCATTGGGAAAATTCTTTACTCTGCTACACCAAGGTAAACTTGAGTAACTCCATTAACAGTGTGCCCAAACTCAGAATTTTGACCTGTAACCCCTGTGTAGCAGCACCAGAAGTAGTTTCCTGGATACTCGAACTTTTGGATGGTGTTCAAATTAATTTAGGTTGCATCCTGATGTTTTCAGTTTCAAGATGCTTGCAAGTAAATTTCCTGTTTAGTTACTTTGTGACCTTTGGTGGGGGTGGTGTTTGTTATGCTACGTATTGGGAACATCATCTTCATTTTCCTCAGTTTAATTTTTAAGTGTTTTGACTCTGTAATAAGATGTTCTATCAATTCTTGTATTTCCTGATAATGTTAATATATAAGATATGTAGCACTGAGGTAAGTATACCAATCATCCATGTATGTTTGTGTGTCTCAACTATTTTACTTTATAGACTTACTAGTGTATATATTTGCTAATTATTTTGTATAGTAATGATAATGCAATTAAAATAATACATATTATGGATACACTTTGAGTGGGTGGCACTTTTTTATTTTCCATTCTTTGTTTTGAAAAGTTTTACCCTTTTTTTCCCAATGTCATGTTTATTTCTTGACAATTGAATATAACCTTTTTGTAGGGATGCTTCTTTGCTTTGTACAGCTCCTCACAATTTTTTAATTTAAATGAATAGCATTCTTTCTTCAGTGAATTCCATACACAGTGGTAGATTACACGTGCATATTTATCAGTTTTGTTCATCATATGAACATGAAGAAGGTCTATTATAGAGAATTTGATTCAAGGACAGATTATTCTCTTGATTAGATGTGGAATCCATTATTTCTGTCGTTTACTGTCAAATAACTTGATAAAACTCTTTCCACACTATATGTGATTGACTCTTAGGTCCCTTTTCAGGGTCCCTTTTGTCACACTTTTTAGCTTTCTTGCTTTAAAAAAAACAATAGTGGTATTTGAGTTTTCTGGTTATTTCTGCACTGTGGTGCACATTGTGAACAGATTTTTCTAGTTCTGCTTCTGGGCTCCCTCTGATCTTTATAATGTTCCGTATAGTGCTGTCGTCCCTAGGCACTTCTCTTATCATTTCTTAACTTGTTCTTCTGTTTCTAGTGCATGGGTATCTTGCAGAGCTGTGCAAAGAAACATTCATAACATGAACTAAACTGGTGAAAAACAACCTTTCTATGGTTTTGAGTCATTATGACAATCACTTTTATAGTTTTGGGAAAAAACGGCCAAGCTTCAGAAGCCAAGGGGATAACATGTCTCTTTCGAATGATTGGCGCTAAACTTGTGACATCCCAAAATATTCACAATTTATTCAATAGCAGGTGTTTGAGAAAACCAACTCAATTTTTCTCTGTCCCAAAAGCAAAGGTAAGAAAAACACTTGTTCACTCTTTAACACATTTCTAAAACTTCTTGTTTTTCTTTTCTCTATTTTCAATGGCATGCAAATTCTTGAAAGTGACTCTTTCTAAATATGTTTTTTCCCAATAAATATGTTTGCATTTTATTTTTCTCTGTTTTTTTGCTGTAGCTACCTAATGAGCCTAATCCAGTGTCCAGCGAAGCCAGTGGGAGTCAAGACCAAAGAGGTGAGATTTCAAATTTATTTAGAGTCTATTGCAAATTTAGTTTCCCCCTAATTCATGATAAGTCTTACAGAATGATTAAATATGTTTGTAGACCTGAAGGGTGGTCATGTAGAAGCTTATGCTCTAAGCCAAGGTAACAAAGTCCAGTCTCAGCTGTTACAAGAAATTGATCACACAAGTAAAAAAGACTGAATGAGTCCTAACAAAAAATGTGTACTGATATTTCTCAAGGACTGTTAAGTTTGTACATAGTAAATAAAAGGAGTGTGGAGTGGTAATTAACAAACCAAAAATCGGTGTGTTTTTTTTAAATTAGGACTAAGTGGTGAATAAGAGAGAGGACAAGACTCATGGGTGGACTGTATTGACTGAGCTCTATCATGATGGCATGCCACTTCATCCTCACCTCAGTCCAACTCCTCCACTGTCTCCTGGGATCTACTATGACATCAAGGAGCCTTCATCTGCCTGATCTTGAGAGATACCTGAGCCAGAGGGAGGACCCATGTGACATTGCTACCTCCTCCAGGTTCAGCTAAGAATACCAGCAATGTGAGATTCATTTCCTTTCTGTTATCTTCAACATCATTCCTCCTTTTCCCCCTCCACTATATTTCTTCTTTTTCTTATCTTTTTGCCTGCTTTTAAACAGAGTTTGGCTTAGCCCTCCCTGACCGCATCTTTCACAACATTGTTGTGACCTGAAAGCAGCTAAAGGAATTTTGTAAACAGCCTGATATTGGTAGACACTTGCCAGTTCTGGTATGCTTAAAAGCCTCTATGCTGTGCCCACATGTCTCTAGCAATGAGATTACAAGTTAGAGTGAGTGCCAGAAGGTATCCATAACATCCAAAAATAAACAATGAGGATTCTCACAAATGGTTTATATTTTCATTATTTCTGTATTTTCCCAAGGATACTTTGGTTGTATCTGTCTAATTGCATTTAATTTTCTCTGTCCCTGCTCTTCATATTTCCAAGGGTTCTGATCTCTGCCTTTGAGGTTGTCGTACATGATTTTCCAAGTCTCTGCTTTGCAAATTGGCCTCTGCAGCCAGTCCTGTTACAATATGATGTACAAACTGACCACAGATATTTCTCCAGCAGGAATGAACTGCCTCTCTCTCATTTTCCCAGCTGAAGCAGGATAAAACCAACCTTCTTGTGACCAATTTTCTGCTAAGCTCTAACACAAATAAAAATATAAGACTTTATGTGCTCAAAGCTGCAGTTCGTGTCTCAGCATTACATTAGGTTTTCTATACTCAGTGGCTTTAAAAGCTGGTGGTGTTACACCTGGTGACTTGAGGATACTGGAGCTCCATTTCTCAGAGTAACGATTCTTCAGGATAGATGAACCAAAATGCCGTACTTTTTTTTGCAACATCTTCTTTCCTGGAGGGCTAGCATGGAAATCTTCAGAACCCACTGCCATTAATTCACAGCAGGGTTTCTCTGTAATTCCTGCAGTGAGGGCAGACACCCGCTCTTATTCCTTTAGCAGCATTACTGTCTCCAGCTCTGTATTTAATTACATGTTCTATCCCTCAATTCTATGGTGTCTTCCTTTCAGAGACTGGTTGGGTTTTGTAATATTGGAATAATATAATTTGTCAAAAGTATGCTAATCTTGTTGTCTTAAAAGCTGGGCATTTTCATGTTCACTTACTAGTTTGCTCTCGTGGAAAGCCCTGTAATCTTAAATCCTTATCTGAAAATTCTATGAACCTGTCATTTTTTTCACTCTTGACTTGCATTTCAAAGAGATCTGCTTCTTTTTATCACCCTGTCTACTTTCCCATTACAATTTTACATTATGATATTGAAGCAGTCTTTGATCGTTTTGTAGTTTGCTTAGGTCCTTGTGTAATATGTTCACTTGCTTGTCTAGTAGCATGTTCACTTGCTTGTCTAGAATGCTGCATGTCAGTGAGATAACCTGCACAAGCCTAATCTCATCTTGCCTTCATTTTTGATTAGTTGGCATAGTTTGTCTGATGCACTATGTAAATTGTCTGATTATCTGGGCTGAGACTTTGTTGATAATTAATATATTTTCTTGAGGGACATAAATAAATACTTTTTCTCTAGTGATCTGCCTTTCTTTCTCTGATAGCAAATGCACACAAACACACACAATCTTTTTTTTTTTGTCTGTTAAAATTTTTTTCCTATATCTCAATAACGTGTTTACTGCTAATACTAATACAGTATTCACTCTACATTACATTGCATAATATATTAGTGAGAACATACATTGCCTGTTACTCATACTGACAGATATTCTAAGATTGGTAGAAGTCACTGTTGGCTTGCCCAGATGTGCTGATGGCAAAGAATGTTATGCGGTTCTGGTATGACTGAACTGTGAGCTTGGGCTGGGTGGCTCCTGGTGGCACTGAAAGTGTAGACATGCTCTATGGGTGACAGAATCTGGTTCTATATTTAATAGTTTTCTACTTCTTCTTTACATAGAAAACAAGGCTGTGGTTTTGCTGTGTAAGAGAACAGCTACTCTGAGGTCGGTGATGTCATGTCCACACAAGTTAAAGTGTTCTTCCATGGAATTGATATCAGGTCAGTTTCCTTTTGTTCTTTCACATTGGGATTGCTCTGCCTGTCCATTGTAGACAGCAGGGGGACACTATAAACAAGTGGTGACTTATATAATACTGCTAGAGGAGCAGGTGAATGAACCTGGATGTTACAATCTGTGCTGTTTCGTCAAGTGATGATGTGGTCCGTGTTGAGAAGAGAGCACAGGTGGTATCTAGGTCCACTGCAAGGCCTGGTGCCTTGGAGAATAGGAATTAGGTATTCTGTTGCTGGTGAGATGTTGTTTGAGGTTGGGGGGCTGTCTAAGTAAGCTGTAGGCTATGAAAAGTGCCAGTCTTCACAATTTAGTGCATAAGGTGCCACATTACCCTGCCTTCTGCCTAACTTCAGACTAACACAACTAACTACATGTTTCTTCTTTACATATTAGATTGCCATTTTGGAAGGAGATGTACCTTTTGGTTTGGAGATCGGTAAAATTCACTTTTGGCTATTCAGATTGGTGAGTAATTTATTTTAACTTATATTTTTAAAATGAATAAAACGACTCTGCAAGCATCAATGTGCATTCATTTATATGCCTAGTAATGAAAATAGGCATAAAGTATAATTTCAGGCTCCTGGGGACAGTGGCAGTTTCTTTGGTCTGTGATTGTGTATAATGAGGTGCTGGTTTTTTGCACCAGTGTAACTAAAGTACAAAAATGGCAGGTTCTGGCCTAACCACTATTCCTAGCAACCCATCTGCAAATTGCTTTCCCATATGCTGTTGCCACCCAGGGCAAGATCTGTCCAATGACATCTCTGGGTTTTTGAGCAGGATACCTAGATGGTTTAAAATACTATTTGTCCTCGTCCTACTAGAAACTGTACTAAATAAACCAGCAGTAGTTAACCCAAGTGACACAGATGCCTCTCCAAACAAAACAAAAAAGAAAAAAAGAAAAAAACCAGCTGAATATCTTCCAAGCAATCTTGTCAGAAAAGGTCTGAATAAAACCAGAGGCCCAAAGCCAACATGGTCTGTCTCTGCTGGATCAAGAATTTGGAGGAGTAAATTTCAAATGTAAGGGTCTTTCCTGAGAACACTGTGCTATTAGCCGGGCAGGGTATTAATTGCAGGAGGGTTGGCTCAAGAAGCAGGATGATCTCAAATGATCATGTGTGGCACAAAGGGAGAATCTGTCTCCTGTGACAAACAGAATACAAACTAAAGAAGAACTGTATGGCTCAAAGACAAAACCCCCTGGAGATAATCTGAAAGCCACTGTAATCATTGTTGTAATACGGTACCTGTGTTAAACAACTGCTATGTAGACATCTGCCACCTGCTCTACAACAAGCTTCTGAGCGGTCTTCAACAGGCACTGTAGAAGCAACATATTGCAGTAATTTAGTTTGAGATCTGCACCTAGTTAAAAAACAAAAAAAAATCATAGTTTCCTGGCCAGTTTGAGGATGAAGAAAATGTGGCCTTCAGTGGGATCCATGTAATAACTGCCTTAATATTTAATCCTGAGTTTATTTGCATTAACATAATGTAGCACCTTCTCTGAAAATGAAAAGATTTCTTCATTCTAGCAACTGAAAAATAAGATCATTATGGTGGAGAGTCATTTTAGTCAGGTGTCATGCTGATGATCCAGTGAGGTCTTTCATCCAGCAAAGTAAAAAATGTTTGTGATTTCACCATTTTCTGAGGAAGTGGCTTGTCATATATGTTTTCTTCACCTCCTCCCCTACCCACATGTCTTTAATTACAAGCCAATAAAAGCTGTATTGAGTCTGCTTTGTTCAGGAGACTGAGTAGTACCAACATATTTTTGTCACACAGTATATATAGAATAACAATGTGCAACACAGTAGGAGGAACTGCTGAAAAATAATTGCAATGAGATATTTCAATGATGGCTTATTCAGAACCTGCTGGGAATACCCTCTATGCTGTTATTTTCAATAAGAATATTTACTGTAATAAACATGGTAGACCCCTATTTTTAGTTTAATATACAGGTTTGAGTAAAAATTATGAATTATATTACTCAGCTCTATCTCTTGAATTATCTTAACCATATGGGGCTGCTCTTAAAATTAAGCAATTTATTATTTTCTAAAGAGCAGCTAGGGGACCATTTAATACATATAACTGAAAGTGATGTAATTACAAACAGAAGGGTAGGAATAATGTTATGCAGTCGCAGTTTATAAATTGAACTTTGCATATCTTAATATACGTCTACATAAATTATTAGTATTAGTTTGGTTCAGTCCTCTGAATGGTTTTGTGATAGCATGCGTATTCCACCTGTTGGTAAGCTTGTAAACCACTTGTTAACTGTGCCAGCAGCTATTTAGTCTCTTTCCAGTGATTCTGAAGCTTTTTGCAACTTGTGTGCAACACAAAGTCCTTGTTTCCATACTGATATACCAATGGGATAACTCTCCAGAGAAGCCAAGTAGTACAATTGGTTAAGGCTTTCAAGAAACTTAATCATGTTGAAATAATTGTGTAACCAACATGCTACACCTTTTGTATCTGTGTATGTGTGTGCATGCATGTGTTCAAAATTGCACAGTTGGGCTGGAAATGCAAAGGGTGTGTTTAATATTGCAGCCTTCTTATACATGTGCATACATACATGCAGACAGCGTGTTACTGTATAATTGACTGTTTAATTCACTTCAAAAACATATCAGTCTAACCTTTCTTGCTCCTGCCTGCCCTTATAATTATCTTTTGACCATAGATAATGGTATATTAATTTCAAAGTTCTAGTTCAGCTCCTTTGGTTACAAGCATATTTTGCAGTTATTGAAATCTGCTGAGGTATCACTGAGATTTATTAAATCGAGAAGTAAATATTGACTAAGGCGAAGCTATAAAACATGGATGTGGTAAATTGAATGGGACCCATGTTATAGCCATGTTACATCTTGAGCTGCTCAAATGCTGATCGTTGTTAGTGGCAGCTTGTGTTTAGAGCAGTTGCATCTTAAGGCTAAAAGCCTTCTCTGACTGCCCACAGCTGCACAACTGTGACTTGTCATTAGAGGGCTGGCATGCAGGGGCCTGACTAGAAGCTACAGCTGTGAGTTGCCACTACAGGGCTGGTGAGCCAAGACAGGGTGGTGGTCAGGGTTGTGAAAGATGGGTTGGGGGGGGCAGGAACATGAATCTGGAAGGTGGAGAATTAATGGGAGATGGAAAGAAAGTGAGGGGTGGAAGGAAGATAGTTAAAAGAAGGAATTCAGCTACTGGAGGATAAAATGAAGGTGATGCACCTGGGGAGGCACAACTGGCACCATACCTACAGGTCGGGGAACTCCCCTCTTGTCAGCACGGAGGCGGAAAAGGATCTTGGAGTCATAATTGACTCCAAGATGAACATGGGCCGGCAGTGTGGGGAGGCAGTTAGGAAGGCCAACTGCACCTTGTCATGCAACCATGCATCTCAAGCAGGTCCAAAGAGGTGATCCTCCCCCTTTATGCGGCACTGGTCAGGCCACAGTTGGAGTACTGCGTCCAGTTCTGGGCGCCGCACTTCAGGAGGGATGTGGACAACATGGAGAGGGTCCAGAAGAGGGCCACTCGCATGATCAGGGGGCGGCAGGGCAGGCCCTATGAGGAGAGGCTACGGGACCTGAACCTGTTCAGCCTCCAAAACAGAAGGCTGAGGGGGGATCTCGTGGCCTGTTATAAACTAGTCAGGGGGGATCAGCAGGCATTGGGGGCGTCACTGTTCCCCCGAGCACCGCCAGGAGTGACCAGGAATAACGGTCACAAGCTGGCAGAGGGTAGGTTTAGGTTAGATATCAGGAGGCGCTACTTCACGGTCAGTGCGGCTAGGGTCTGGAACCAGCTTCCAAGAGAAGTGGTGCTGGCCCCTACCCTGGAGGTTTTTAAGAGGAGGTTAGATGAACACCTTACTGGGGTCGTCTGACCCCAGTACTCTTTCCTGCCATGGCAGGGGGTCGGACTAGATGGTCTGCTCAGGTCCCTTCCGACCCTAGAAACTATGAAGCTATGAAAAGTTAAAAAACATTAAATAGAAATCAAGAAGAAGCAAATTAAAAAAGGTCTTGTATATTAATAGATTGGGGTTTGGGATTGGGGTGTGGGGAGTGATAGTCATGCCTCCCAGGGTATGTGGGAAATGGGAGCAATGAGGGAAGGCACTTTTGGGGGAGCTATTGTCCTTGATAAGGATACCCCAAGTTATAGGGATCTGATTTGGCCCCCTACCCTGTTCTCTCTGACCCCTCCCTAAACTCCACTCCTGGACCCATTTTTGCCCTGCAACCTGGTTAGCTGGCATGTGCTCTGCGGATTGTTTGCATGAGTTGCACCCCTGGTGGCAGGAAGGAGAGATGGCTCAGTGCCAGACTGCCTCAGTAGAATTCAGGAGGTGGAAAGTCTGTCAAAACAGGGGGGTGGGGGAAGGGACACTGCATCTTGGGATGCTGAAGGACTGCAACTTGGGCTGTTCATCTGTGAAGAGTGGC
Organism: Crocodylus siamensis; assembly: GCF_052110815.1. NCBI lineage: Eukaryota > Metazoa > Chordata > Crocodylia > Crocodylidae > Crocodylus > Crocodylus siamensis. The sequence goes on along the minus strand of NC_143398.1, from coordinate 48,974,255 downwards.
CACACAGTAATGGAACATGAGCTGGGTAACACAGATCAGAGATAAATCTGTCCTGGAGTGCTTAAAACTAGTTTCAGGTGTTAATGTGTGGACAATCCTGGGGTTAAGAGATCCAGGATCTGCCTAAAATTAATGTATGACATGGCCCTTAGATAAGCAAGCCTTAAAGATTTTACATATTCAGATATTACTGTGTATTTTCTGCACTGGATTGTCTCATAGTCAAGAAGAAAATAGTTGGAAAATGAGAGAGTACAACAGTAGTTTCAGTTAGTTGGGCCTGGTATCCTAAACTCATGGCCAGATCTCAAAAGTTCAGATTAATTTAGTGGAAATTAGATACCAAAGTAGCTTGGAGGGTCTGGGTTTAGCTCTTTATTTCATTACTGCAGAGATAAACTGGCTTTTCTTGAGGACTTGTCACAAATGCCATGTCTAGACTGTAAGCTTACCATGCTTGGCAATGGTGCCCTTAAACATGCCATGCTCCTCTGTGTTTGCCATCTTGAAGCATTAGTTATATTAGCTATAATGCTCCCAGCTGTGGAAGGAAGTAGCAGGCATGGAACAGTGTCAGGTGTCAGGATGGCATCGTAAGTTTAGGTTTAGGCATGGCCAAAGACCAGGTCTCTTACAAAAGCCTAGCTGAAACCAAAACATTTCTGTTCCCCAACTCTTTCTGCAAATGTTCTATATTGTTATCAGGGTTAGAAACACACACACAATTATATTTGTATTTAAGTATACATAAATATTTATAATATGTATATGTGTACATATACACACATATATACAGATGTATATACATAAATTCTTCAAACTGAACTCTGAACACAGTGTAGAGACACAAAGTTCAGTTTGGAGAATTATTTACCCTTGGTATATTATCAATGATCTGTTTGATATGCTGCTGTCTTGGCTAGATAGTTAAGAGGAAAGGCCACTGGTCTTCTGTGAGTTTGACATATTTAGTCACCTATTGTAATTCCCATGTGTTTGGAATGGTTTAAATTTATAGTAAAGGATGTATTTTTTGCTGTAGATGACAAAAATTTTTAAAGGGTCAAGTTTTATTCACTTATTCATTTAGAACTCAAGGTTTATTCACATTTCTTGCAGATATAATTCTATATCAGTCTCATGGATGTTGCTCTTTTACATTATTCAGCATAGCTCAGAATTGGGTGTTTGAACTAAATTATTTTGTTTCCACTTTATTCAAAAATACTGAATTCCTGTTTTGCTTATTGTTTGAATGTTGTACATTTTCTAGTGCTTCCTTATTAATGCCTTTGTTTTAAAAATGGGGCATAGAGACTCCTGATCTCAGCAAATATCTTAGCGAGTATACTTTTGCTTTG